>NC_045951.1:17272727-17575757 GCF_004382195.2 Drosophila sechellia | reverse complement strand
ATTTACTTACCTAACCCAAACATCAAGTCTCTGGTCTTCCATTTGTCTTAAATGCAGCTTATGTTGCTAGTGTGCCTCATATATTTATTACTTTCTATTGCTGATCGGTCTTGGTAAGCAATTTTAATCGAAGCTCTTACTTTTTATGTCATTATATTGTCGCTTTTTTCAATAAGAGTTCAAATAACAATTAAATGCATCCCGAGCCATTACGCTTTTTATCAGATTGTAAGGAGTATTTATTTATTGCTACTGCAATAATAAATTATAATGAACATATCTACATAGAATTCGGTCTATGAATTTGATTAAAAGTTTTATTTTTGTTTGTTTTCTGACAAAAGCATAATTAAAGTTTTATTTTTAATTGGGGTCCCTTTGAAGGCGCAAGTTTGGTTTCAGGCATTTGTGCTGCGGCTCTCAGGAAACTTTTTTAGTGGTTTCTGCTGTAGCCCTAGTTGCCTTTGTTGCCATTGTTGCTGGTATTGGTGTTATTGCTATTGCTACTGGCCAACGCCGAAGCCTTTCTCACGCCTCGTTTTTGGCTCGTATCGCTGTTCGTCAGCCCGGCCTTGAATAATTCTTCTGTCATTGGCATTTTCACAGTTCATTTAACTTTGGCCCGCTCTGCTTTTGCTGCTGCTTCTGCTTTTTGGGCCTTCGTAAGGCAGGACTAGGTTTTTGGTGCTTCTGTTGCCAACCGGAGCGGTAATCGGACTTCGGCCGAGGATTTTATCCGCTGCATTCCCCAAATCGGTTGTTGGTTTTGGCGGCCACAATCTGATAGTTTCGCATTTGGTTAAATGTTCGTCATTAGCCTGAGCCAATCACTTTTGTCTGGGCCGGCATATGGGGTTCAGCTGAAATGGTTAGGTTATTTCATTTTATTGGAGCTGAAATATACACAAACTTATGCAAAGGAAGATATAACTCTTTGACTTGATTAAACTACTGATAATGTTTAAACTAAATTGTTTAAATACAATAATCTATACAAAACAGGTAGAAGCGAATTTCACTCAAACTAGTAAATAACTACAAATCAAAATTTCTAAAAGCCAAAATAATGAAGAAAAATACACAGAAAATGTACTAATTTCCTGTACTTACGCTGTTTACAACGTGTATCAAGTTCGATTTTACTTTCTTTACTTAAAGTGACGAACTAAAGCCACTGAGATTCAAATCCACGCGCCAAAGCTTTACCATCACATCTTGCAAGCAGTGCAAAGCTCCATGAAAGCAGTGCGACAAACTGTAGCCACATGGCCGGCCCCGAAAAAAGCAAAAAACAAACCGAACAGCTGACTGAAACTTGCGATTTTCTGCTTCTGCATTTCGGCTTTGGCGCCCCGCGTTTGTTGTTTTGCTTATTATTCTGCGTTCTTCGCTCGCTGCGCGAATACCGAAATTCTGAACACTGAGACTGTGCCCGGCGCTCAAAAATCTTTCCCAAACTTTTCGGCATTTCCACGTGAATTCGTACGGCCAAAGCACAAATCAAAAATATATTTTTTTGAGAATTCCCCGAGTGTCATAAAGAGAGAGTGATAAGTCTTTCTAAATGTTAAATAGTTAGAGAATGCATAAACAAATGGTGGCATTTATTAGATGAAAATGCATAAAGACTTGGCCAAAAATAAAACACGTAAAAAATCCTACATCATCACTGCTCTGGTTGCTACCTTGTGATAAATCTGTGCACACAATTATTCCATAGGAAATTTAATCAAAGTTTTTTAAAGTTAAAGTTAAAAACAAGTTGATAGCCAAAACTAGACTAGTTAGCTAAACGAATTGAACACTCACAAAGGTGCCATAAAAAGCCTTAAATATATTAACAAGAAATAAAATAACTAGTACAAACCCTAGCAAATTTATAGATCAATCAAACAATTCCAATTAAACATATTTAAATCAAACTAATTTGAGAGACTTGGTAATACCACATCTGAATAATTAAATACATCGAGCCAAGCCCCTTTTCAACGGTAATCAAACATAATGACAGTGGGCAGTCGGGAGGATCTCTTTGCCCAGGCAAAACACATAGACGATACCGAGCGTCTGATTGGACGAGTCTTAGCTGGTGAGTGAATGATTCAGCCTAAAATATAGAAATTGTATCTGTATATTGATATATATTCAATCAAGTGTAGTCGATTTTCATAGGTTTATGTAGATAATGGGTCCTTTGTTTTCCAAATTAGTTCGCAAATTTTAATTTTTTGGAGAAAAGATGTTCGATCTTATATAAATTTTGAATATCAAATATATCTGTCATTATAGATTAAATATGTATATGTATCTTTTAAGCCATTCTTATGGGTATAAGAAATATAAGTTAAGCTTAATTTACATAAAAGCTAAGTTTATTTAATTAGAATGTCATAAAAAGCGACCTCTTGTATGTCTAAAATCTCTTCCCACATCCACAAGCGGCAGCGAATTTCCCAGTCTCGAAAAAAATGATTTCACTTTCTGTCTATCTTTCTATTGGCTCCATGTACTGCGAGTATTTTTGGCGCTTCCTCGGCGTTCGTTGAACTCATTAACCTAAATTTTCCTTTTGTGCAAAAACAAAAACCAAACGCAACAATCTGAGTGAGGGGGATAAGAGGCAGGTCCGTCGTGACGATAGCAAATCGCATTTGCTGGCTGCCTTTTTATTATCTTTGCCGAGGGGATATTTCTGCAGGCTTTGGGCAATAAGAATTTTATTGGCATATTGGCTGGCCGCAACATGAGCTGATTATTTTATGCATTTTCAAATTATGATTAATACTTGCCGCATAATTAAATTACATATTCATGTTTGGCCTCAAAATGCGTAGCAGAGAATCTTGATGAATGAATTAGCGTTTATGCGATGCTTAGATTATCGTAATATTTTGATAGGAAAATACGTAAATAATTTTGAAAACCCTAGAAAATATGAACTATTAAGAAATTTAAAAGAAAAAAAAGCTATATTATGTTTAAATTTGCCAAAACAAGAAAACAATAAATAGTTCTCGTTTTTCAATAATACACAAAAAATAAATGTTCAAAATGCTATATCCAAAAAATATATATTTATATATCTTCATTAATTTTATAAAGGAGCTGACGGAATTAAGTATGGATTTATATATTGAACTCAGCTGTAAATACTCAGATCATTCATATAGCTTATATTGTATTTGCAAAACTTTTGCGCATTACCCTTGAAATCTCTTTATTATACCCTTAAAAGTAGGCTACATTTTGTATATAACTGCGATTGGATGGTATCGTAACGCCGCATCAGAATGTTTTCTTAATAGTTAATCTTTTCTTAAAATTTTATTTTTTCCCTAAGTTTTCGAATTACTTAGTTCCATTTTGGAGCTGTTTCTATTATCGCAAATTCCAAAGCATGAACGCTATACGTGAGGCAACCTATTCCATGAGCACCAATCAAACTCAAGCCGAAAGCAGCGCAAAAACCCGAACGAGTCCGATGTTGAACGAAAGTAAAAGCACACTAGCTATATCAGCAATGTCTGTTGCTGTCGTTGATGTTGGAAAATCTAGGCCAGGGACTCGTGCGGTCGTTGAACTTGGCCAAATGTGGGGGCACATTGCGCTGAGGGAGGGGAGGAACCTGGAGCCATGAAAGTGAATTTCCTTTTCAATTGATAGCGCTCATGGAAAGCACAAAGATTGCGTCTGGCACTTAGTTTTGAACCTCTTGAATGTTGCTTATTTTGTTTGCAACTAACTGGTGCAAGTGAATGGCTACGGTGTCTTACACAGGCACATGCACGTGCCACAAGTATTTGGGGCATTTGTTGACATTTTGTGGCATTTATTCTGTTGAATTCATATTTTTTTCCGTTCCTTTTTTTTTGTCGGTTGCCAGTTGGAGATTTATGACTGACAATATTAGGTTTTTGCGTTTGAACAAAACGCTTGGGTGACAATTTTTTTGTGAATAAATGGGATTGTCTTGTGACTTCTGATATTTGTAAATATGTTGGAAGCACTCGAAAGATTTTTGAGAATTTTACTACTACTTTAATTGGTTTCTTATATTTAAAACTGAACAACATTTAAACACAGTATATATCAGTTACAAGTTAATCTGTTCAAACTATCTATGGCAATAACCTTCCTCATATCTCAGAGTATTGTTTGATTATTAAAGTCTAGGCTTTTCCGTTCTTGAAACTAGAGTTTAACATTTTTTATTTATTTTTTGCAATTTGTCTAAGTTTTAACTGGAGATTAGATAAGCGGACCGACAGCCGGCATAATAAAAGAACGTGTGATAGCAACGCAGTTTATTCGCCCTCTTTTTAAAACTGGCTCCGCTCTCCAAACGATTCTAAGCATTGGGATAACTACATTTTCTTAATAAGTTTAATGCCTATTTTTGGCTAGTTTTTAATACATGGTCTAATCAACTAATGTGGGGAAAACCCATAGGCATTTTCCTTCTTTCCTCTCCGCTTCACTCCGTACTTGCTCTCTCATTTCCTCCATGCCTCTCTCCGTTTTCGCTCTTATCGCACTCCCTCTCTATTTTTTCGGTCTGGGGTTCTAGGCATTGTGGCTTTGGCCTTGGAACTGCCATCGCGTTCATTGACCTGCCTCAGCTCGGGTTTGTTTTTTCATTGCTGCCCCTCTCTGTAACTATGTTTTGTGTGTGTGTGTGAGTGTGTGATTGCGGTGCGCGTGTGTGTTTAGTTCTATTATCGCTACAGCCGATGTACGCGGCGATATGATGCCAGCCAAATGACCTAATAATTTTTTTTGTTTTGCTTTATTTTTTACTCAGCTAACATTTGCGTTTGCTGGGGGGATCACAGGGATGGTGGGGAGTGGTAGGTATGTCAAGGGCGTATGGCGGGTCCAATTTCTTTTTTTGGGGCACGCTTCAGTATGGTTTCATATGAGTTCGTTCGTAAACACTGCGTATACTTGATGGTATTTTCATAAATTCTACGATTGTCGCAAAATTGTAAAATACTTTAAACTATTGTTTTCATAAAAATGTCTGTTCCACATCCTTTTGAAATGCATGTGAATATTTTCTGAGAAATCACATTTGCTTGTCAGCTGCAGCAGATAGAAGAACATTTGATGCTGACAGCTATGAGAGAGTGGGATAAAAACTCGCATTACTCATACGCAACGTGGACTATACTAAAAGAGAGAGAGAGCGAGAGTGTAAGCACCTCAATTCTCGCTCTCCGGCAGCAGTTTTCTGGGGTAAATGCATTGGTCGCATTGGGCCAATGTCCGGCCTTCAAATTGGCCCGGTTCTGGCGCCCAGTTGGGGCTCCACCGCAGCTTTGATGCTGCCACCGCTGCACCTTGATCCGCTCCTGTTCGAACTGCAGTCGTTGCTGCTGTGCTCCCATTGTGCCAGTGTACAAATGCCCCTGAATGAAAATTTGCTGAACTGTTTTCATTGCTGGCCAAGAGTGAGCGGATGGCTTAAATGTTTTCAGCTTGCCGTAGCGAAGGCTAAGCGTGTTGGGAAATGCTTGATTTATGAGGCGGTTGCATTGAAGATCAAAGATTAATTGAATTGGAAAAGTTTAAAAATAAGTAAATGTACTTAGGGTGCTAGCGATATCATGAGAGTTATTAAAGAACTCATTTTAAATTAAGTCTTTACCGAGGATTTTGAATTATAATTTATAAATATGCAAAGAGCCCTTGAAATACTTAAATAATTTCCAATTACTTATCAAATATTTATTCTACTTTCAGGTAAGTCAACTGCGATCGATCAATCACGCTTCTAATCCCTTGATTCCTGCCGCGTATGTATGTAAGTTGTAACAAATTAGCTAAGCGAAAACGAGTCCCAGCTCACAGTATCAATCTCTCGATCGAATCGAATGTCATCAGGGGTTCTTCACCTGTCCCCAGTGTTTCTAGTGGGCCACAACCTTGCCACCGCTGAAACTGAGTCAAATAACTCATAAAAATAAATGCGCGCGGCTGCGGAATACGGTGTCATGTCCGATGTGTTATGTATGTACATTGGAGCCTCAGACCCACACGATTTGCATTTTGCAATTGAATCGAGAGAGAGGCAAGCGCTGCGCCCTATGCAATAAATAAATTCAACATAATTTTTCTTAATGTTGTGCTCTCTGCCCCTTTTGCTTTGTCCGAGCTGAGCACCGAGTTGAATGCACCAGCAGCATTGTGAAGCAATAGCCTCGATCTAAATTCACACACAGATACACACGCACACTCAAGCAGCGAACTGCAGCTACGGATAGATATGCGAGTGTGTGTGCGTCTGTGTGTTGAACTTGCACTCAATTTGTGTGTCGCTCACACACACACTCTCAAGAGAGAAAAGCTTAGAGCGAGAAGCTTTTCTGGCGATGGCGAACGGAAATGGCAGCGAAAGAGCGAGCAAGAGGTATGCCTCTCTCTCTCTCTTTGTTACACCTAAACCTGAAAGATTAAAGCAGCCAGATCCCTTGATCCAAATTCACTAACCCTATATCAACGAAATATTTTTAAAATAATTGAATACTCTATTTTAATATACAAACGAATTATTTTCAATGTTATATTTGCGAGACTAGGAGCTTCTCTATTAACAAAATACTGGCAAATACTGTTATTTAAAATCTGACTCAAATTGAACTATTAATATGCTATGGACTTTTAAAAAATTCTATGAAAAAATATTTTATAACATTATTATTATACATATGTATTTCTAAATTTAAAAGAAATCTTTATCTATCTATATTCTCATTAAAATTACTTTTTATCGATATGTGAATAACATATTATTTTTAAAAATTACATTTAATTTGTTGGCAAAGCGAATCAGATGTATGAAATCAATAGCATAATTCAATTAAAAAGTTTCCATTTTTCAATACGCCCTAATCATAATCCATAAATACTTTTAATTATTACAAACTAAACTCAGCTAACAAAAGCCAACCGCCCACACAAGCTGACCGTATTTTTCAATAGAATCTGAAAAATAATAGACAAAAAGTCGCACAAATACGCAGAGAGCATTTTTAGAGGTTACTTCGAAGCGGGTCAGTTCAGTTCATTCGCCCTGTCTCACAATTAGGTGGCAAGAGGGGATGGCGTGGGGGCTGGGGTGTTTTTCGGTGGGCCAGAGAGGGGGTGCAACCTTGCAGTGCATTTTCATAGAGCCGCTCGCTATCGCGTCGTTAGGTTGTGAGTGTAGAGCGCCATATTGCCAAGCCAACTGCACGTGACCTCGTTGCATGTGGCGACTGTTACCCCTCTCTTTCCCTCCCCCACCATGTGCATATTATATATATTTTTTTTTTCACCCAGCCTAGCACACAAATTGAAGTCGACAAACGTTCATGAACTCAATTTCGGGTTTCCTTCAAATCTGCAGTGACGTCAAAGAGCAACTGTAAATATTTTTTCTCAAGCTTCTTAGCTGAATGAACAACAGGCCTGACAATGTTGCTGCTATTATTTTTCTGTTAATCAAACAAACATATTTATATTCGAAAATCCAAATCGAAGTCCAAGTTATATGGTAAAACGAATTTCTATATTAATACAACGAATGTGGATGTTTAGCGTGGGGCGCCATCTGGCGGTGGTTGGCGCATACTTGCCTTCTTCAGAAAGCTCTAAGTTGCTGATACCGTCCACTGGGGGCGCCAGCACTGATTTCAGAAAGCTTTTTCTAATATTCGTTAATTAGATTTCGTACATTAATGCATTTTAAATAAAAATAATTTGTTGGATATAAAAAAATTTACGAAGGGCTAATTAATATCTCACTAAATATAAAACAATATAAAACAAATACCGTAAATTATAAATTCTTGGTAAATTTGTATGATTATATAGCTACGTTTGATTTTTTATAAGGTACAAAAACTTTTATTAACTTCTACTACCGATAACTACCGAAATAATTTTGTTTTTTTAATGGTTTGAAAATAGTTTAGGTTTCCTTTTAGATCTCTAGATACCTGTTGAACTCCACAATCTCTTTAAGATATGCTAGAGTTTTCTATTCAATTGCGTAGCGATCCGTCAAAGTGATCTCAAATTCTAATTGCCTCGATCGAAGGCGATGCATAAACCCTTTACTTGGATGGGATTTTTAAAATTTTTCTAGGGTTGGCTGGGAACTTTATGCGCATTGCAAATTCAGTTTGGGCCCTTACACTTAAGTGATTCTCAATGCGATACGCTCCTTCCGCCCTCTTTTCCCCCCGCGGATATATTTTTTCGAGTGGCAGCTTTTCTCCTTTGGCTTCTTTCAAGGTTGTTCGGACATTGACATTTTCATTATTTGGTGAGTTCTCTTTTTATGCCAAAAAAGTTTGGTTTTCGGTTTTGCAGTGTCTTCTTCTTGTTCGCTTTTTGGTGCGTATTCTTCTCCCTATGCTTTTTCTTGTGGTTCTTTGTGTTTTTTTGTATATTTTTTTTTTATTTTGTTAATGTTGCCCGCATAAAATTTTGAGTTGATCCAAAGCAGTTTGCTCAGTAGTCTTTCATTTCTCATTGGTTTTTTTCTCTGAGCTTCCTACAAAATGGCGAACAACGTGCCACGAGCCACGTAACTCCCCCAAAAGCCCCCTACCTGATTTCTAGGGCACTATTTCGTTGGTTACCTATTCACGCAGGGTATTTTAGCATTTTGGACACGTTCGCCCCTTAGCCCTTGACGTTGAAATCGAGTTGGGTTGGGTTCTGCTTGGGTTTTGGGTTTAGAGTTTATGTTCTCGGTTTCGCTAGGTAGATAATTCGTAGATATTTCGGGCCGACTTCCTCCTTCTTTTGTGCTGAAGTTCAAGTTCGTTCTACGCATTTTAAATGCTGCCTGCGTTCGCGCCGTGTATAATCATTTAAATTCTCCGATCTTTTTTTGTTTGCGCCCCTGAGGCAATTGTATTTGACACTTGAATATGCCAAACGCACAGCTGAGCGTGAAAGAGGGGTGGCGGGGCCGCTTTTGGCCCCTTGGCAACTGAGCCATGACACGGCCAAAACTAAGCACCAAGCAAAAGTTACTTGAACTCGACTAATTACGCGAATTACGATTGTCTAACTTCGACCGAACCGAGCCTCAAAAATGACTCTGCGAAAATTCTCATAATTTTTAATAGGCTTTTGGCAGTTGGAACCTTTTAACTCCAAAGCGGTTGGCGAAATGACATCACCAGTCATCAGTTCAGACTCTCCTAATCGTATTAATCATGGAAAAGCACACGCACTCGCATAATTAGCAATAAAACATCTAACAACTATCATTAGAACTGAAAGCCTAACAAATTCTAAACAAGATCCGCCAGCATTTTACCTACATTTTGAAAGGAACTTTGATGAAGGGGGTTCACTTGAGCCATGTTCGATCCCATACTTCTTGTAGAACACTCTACACTCTAAGAGCTGAATACGTATCCCAAATAAATGCCCACGGAATGCACTTGAAAACATACTTTCCCATCTTACTTCCCTCAAAAACCAAAACAAACAATCCCAGTGAAATGCCAATGCCCATTAACCTATTTCACTTGCCCAAGACGCTGGGCAAATAAAGAAAGCAGGCCATGGCCACGTTACATAACTGAATGAAAGACGAAGAAAGTAGCAAAGAGAAAGAACAAAGATAGCAACAGCTGGAGAAAGAAAGAAAGGAGGATATGAGCTCTTACTGTGATCTCAACTTTTGATTTCAGCATCACCTAAGAAGAACGCATAGTGTATTCGGTTTGTTATTTATGTAGTTTTCAAGTGTTACTTCTAATTTTCTGGAGAGCAGAGATGCTATCAGTAATGGATGAAGTAACCGAACTGAAAAAAGAAAAAGTCGTTAAACAACTTTCCGTTTTTTTGTGCCAGTAAACATTAAACATACATAACAATAATTCAAATTGGAATTGGAAAAGAATGCGAAAGAGATCGTGATAGGAAATGATTCCAGCCAGCATTTAAATCTGACCTTCCCAGCGAGTTTTGACCCTTGTCGTTGCCAAATTATTATTTGGCCTTTGCCTCTACTCTTCGATCATCGACAGAAGTTTTGTTTGAACAAGTTTCCAGCAGATTATTTCGTTAATTAACGAGTGTCGAAACTGGTTCTTCGCGCATAAGATCATCGGAGATAATTTCGGGCCTCAAACAAATCAAGTTGATATCGTTTTTAACACCCGCACAAGTTTCAAATCGTTTCCAACTATTTCCTATGCTCAAGTGATCGCAATACTCTTGCCGAGGCCTATCAGCTTAGGTGCCATGCTTGTAAAGGATACACAGGACACGAAAAGGATAAATGGAGCCCAATAAAATACTAGAGCGAATTTAATGTTAAATTCTGTCCATTTTATTTATTTAAATAAGAAACAATAATGGGTATTTCGAGAATATTTAACGCTCCAATTTCTATTATACAATTTTTATGAAAGGGCGATGAAGTTTCGTACTTAGATACATTCAACAAATATCTTTTTTTGGGATGTGGAGCTTGGGTTTCTTACCTTCCTTTCCATTTGACTCTCGGTCTCTTTCGCTCTCTGTCTTCCTTTCCATTTCCATCTCGCTTCCTCGGAGCAGCTCATTCGAAAATCGTTCTAGTTTCATTAAACCGCAAAGAGAGCGATCGAGAGCGCCATTTGCGTGTGTTAGTGAGGAGAGAGATAATTTGGCGATTGTATTAGTGTTCGGGTGCTGCCAGCACTTCGTGTTTTTCGTTTCATTTTATTTCGTTTCGTTTCCCATTGTGCGTGTGCGTAGCAAGTTTACTGACCTTGAACTTCGAAATAATTTTCTGTGTATGTACACCGAAAATGAGACCATCACGCATGCATACATATGCACAGAAAAATACCCGCACACGCATTTTAAAATAGAGAGCTACATAAATGTTATTTGGGCTGCCCGAAACAATTGTTGTACTCGCACTTGGAAGCAGAACTTTGTCCGTCTCAACATTTTCATTGTTTTTCTAGTGGAGTGAACTCGGCAAACGCACAAACGCAATTTGTATCTGAGTGACTAAAAATTAGGAATTGTATCTCATGGACACACGATTAGCCATTTGCCCCCGCAGCGCCATCTGTCGGAGTCAATTCGATATAACCTTCGATGCTGGCGATTTGTCCTCCTGTCGGAAACGTGTCCATTTGGGGCACCAACACTTTGGACAAGATATCCATTTAACTATTCTAGCTAATTATAATAATATATACTCTATTTTTTTAAAATCAGAGGTTTTAATTTCATCAGATAAAACACATAATTCACGACACAATCTTATAAATTGTACAAATCTTATATGTAAATATACACTTTTATTATTGAAGTACATTTTAAAGTAATTTTCAACTAAAGTATTATTAATCTCAATTTCAACAGTATGGTAAGCTATTTACGACTTACCCACCCATGTTCCCAAATACTACCCGATATTAACCCCTATGCAAACGATTATATTTATCTATTTCGTTCACGTGTATTTCAATGATAAGATAAGTTTAGTTATATTTTACCTGTTCTACATATGTATATGTACTAAATAAAAACATACATATGGAGCTGGGCTCGCTGAACTCTAGCGAGGGCTTTTTGCGCACTTGGCAATATTATTTTGCCCCTGGAGCGGTCATACGCCTATACCGAATCAGAAGTAACAAATATGTACGTATATATCTATGTACATATGTACATCCAGTCATACAAACAACGCGGAAATGATCTAAAATCGGAAGTGGGGGTTAGCCCTTGGAATAAGTTTGATAAGAGCGTGTATTTGATTACCCTTCCATTGTATTATTAGAGATTTGTTGACTAATTTGGCTGATCATACATTCTCCGCTTCTTCCCTTTCCAGGTGAGTGATACGAACCCCGAAACTAAGTGCTAACCTTTAGTGGTAAATCGAGGAACTCATTTGGTATGCCAACGAATCCAAGGAGTGGTCGGTGGAATCATTAATTTCTTTTGCCACAGGTGCCTGTGGGCCAGGTACCGTTCTATTCTGATTGGAAGTTTCTGGGATCTGTGCGAGCATGTTTTTCTGAGTGCGCTATGTTATGGTTGCCCAATTCTCTGGGTCTTGAGGCAGGTAGAAGACAGTAGGCGTAGCCCTCAAAAGGTTCTTTGTGAGCTTGGTTGATGAATGAACTGTCAGTCGATAGCAGTGCCGTAATTTACCCCGCTTTCTACGTTTATATTTTTATTGGTACCTGTTGTTTGATTGAAGCAAGTCTTATTGCTTTAACACATTATACAGAGAGTTTGTAGTTGAATTTGGTTTGAAATAGAGTTGGATCAGTCTTTCATTGTCATCTACTTTGAGAATATGAAATACAAATTAAATTATTGGTAGATATTAGCATAATTTGACAAGCACACAATTCACTAGCATGATTTTTGCCTATATAGAGATCTTCAACACTTAAATAATCCATTCCATGGGAAGTATAAAATAAAAAGAAAAAATCAAAGTAGAAAATGAAGAACATTTTGGCGTTGGTGAAAATGCAAAACGCAAAAAAACGGATAGAATCGACCAGAAAAATAAAAGGCGAACCGAAGAAAAACAACCATTATGGAGGGAAAAGGTAGAAATTATATGACCAAGTGACTCGCAATTGGACTCGGACTCGGACTTGGTGGCGGTCGATGCCACGGATCTAGGTTATTACGCCGAAAATAATTAAAAATACAATAAACCTCGAGCGGAGAAAAAAGAACGAAAAGGGGCCGAAAGAGACTCCCTGAAATTTCGTAAATCATGCAAAATTGTTACAAAAGACGTTCTTCCCCCTGCGACTCTCCGCGACTTTTGGGCCCACTCTTCTCCTTGACTGCTTCGTTTCTTTGTCTTGGCCAAAATTATTCATACCTCTTACACGTGTTTCAAGTTCATTGCCAAATTTCGGCACGACCACAACCGTCCAGAAAGAGACGGTCACAATGTGAAGTATAGAGAGGGATGTATAGCACTTGGTACAGACTTTTCTGTTGGCGGTTTCTTTTCTGCCCGGTTTTCGCTTTTCTGGTTTTGGCTTATGATTCCGCCGAGCTGAGTTGGCCAAAAGCATTATTTTCTGCTCCCTGGGACTGAGTGACTGACTGACCGAACTAGCAAACTGCTGATCTGGCCAGAAGATATCCATATTTGTCTTTCAAAATCAGTTGGCTTATGTAGATTTGGAAGTCTAAGAAGTGGTCGCAACTCCAAGCCAAAAGCGATTGAGTTAGGCAATAATATTTGTAAGTCGAATATTTAGTTACGAGAAGCAAGTTCAAATTCTCATTTTAGCCAGAAAGTATTATAAATGTTATAAAAGTGGAAGTCTCTTCTATTTCGAAGTTTGTTAAGCTTAGTGTGACAGTAATATAGTAAGAATTCATATATATGTACACGTACTATAAATTGATTTCGAATATCTCACCCTTTCACCCTTTCCACTAAAGACTAGCCATTTCCTTTCTCCTTCCAACCTTTTTGAATTGCCTGCGGCGATCTCCTTTTCCCATATTTGACTATTTAAAGGCTTGTCTGACTGTAAAAACACACAGAATCCCACGCCACGAGTGACGCATTTTATATCCCCCCCTCACTTCTTTTTTGTTGGTTTGTTTGTTTGATTGTCCCACCAACGTCATCGCCACTGCCCACTGAATCCGGCATTCACTTTGGAGCACCCCTGAGACCCCCAGATGGCCGCCTCCACTTGGCAAAGCCACTCGATCTGCAGCCTCGTTGCGATCATTGCACTTTGCGTCTGCGGTCGTCGTGTTGCAAATTGTGTGTTGACTGCGAAAGAACCAGTTTCTCTGCAGCTCCGAACTCGCCAAACTGGAAACGATCGCGGCGCTGACTTCGTGTTGCAAGTTGCAGCGCAGCGGATCGGCATCGTCTGTCTTTCTCCGGTCGGTCAATGGTTCTCTGGTTCATTGCCATTGCGCTGGGGGTAACTAACCCAGCAAACGAGGCATACCACACTACACCGTACCATACAATATCGTTGAAAAAATAAAAAGCACGACGACAACAAGTTTTGCAGCGTCATTTTGCCAACAACGTTGTCGTTGTCGTTGTCGCTCGGCTCGGCTGGCATGTTGTTAACTGAAGCAAGGACGTTGTCTTCGGTGAAAATGTATGGGTGTTGTGTGGAAATGTATGGCTCTTACAGATGATCTTCGTGTGCCGCACTGTAGTAGTATGCCGCTGGGCCATTCACTCGCACAATCGCCCATGTGCGAAAAGAAAATCAAATAAAATGAGATGACTAAACGATAGATAAATACTTTTGCTGTTGGAGTTGTTCGAGTTGTTGTTATAGCCTATCCTCTTGGTTCGTTGACTTACAAATGGCTGTCCGTTCCAACGAGTTGCTGTTGTTGTTGTTGTGGCTTGTGAGCTGTTGATTGCAGTTAGCTGTTTGTGTTTTTGTTCGCCGTAGAGAAAACACAGTTTGAGCCTCAAGGGAAATTTGGAAAATTGGAAAAGCGAAGAGGAAAATCCAAATTGGATTTGGTTTTTAATTTGGATGTTTATTATTTTCTATATGCTAATATCCTGGATGGACTAACAATTTCACAAGGATTTATAAAAAGCATTCTTATTAACAAATTCAACGTTTGAAATGGGTTGATTTTTCGTAAGGAAAATCATTTCAGTTGTTTATATAATTCTATTCATGCATATTGCACTTAAATTTAAAAATACACGTACTCATCTCCGGCAGTCACTTTCAGTTAAAACAGAACTCCAACAATGTCAACAACCTGACTTCCCATTGTGACTCAGTCGAGATCGAGATCGGTTTGTGAACTTCTCCAGACATTAACTGTGTCGATCGATTCATTTTGTTCCCTTATGTTGTCACTGAACTCTCCACACATTTCATAAGATTATTTCCAGAAATCGAAATGCGAATTCAATTCAATCGGCGTGGGGCAGGGATATTAATCAGAGCGAAATATCCCCCACAATCGTAATAATTATCGCATTGGCTTACATTCGTTCTCGATGCGAATTGTGGCCCGTCACGATTGTACAATCAGCGATATGTCATTACCCACTACTATATGTCTGAATTTGGATCGGCATTCGTCAGCAGTTCCAGCCGCCAACTGCCGAATGAAATTCCGTGAGTTACCCAAGAGGCAATTGACCCGGGCCGGGAAAATATACAATCACAATCCCGATGACATTCACCCCGTTTACGAATCCGCAACATGTGCAAAGCAGGCGAAAGAGAGCAGTGCTAAAAAGCAAACAACAAATGCCGAGTGCAACGCGAAAACAAACAGAGAAAGTGCATAGGCGACGATTTTTGGAGGGGTTGCATCCTGAAAACAATTATTTTGATGGCAACTGGTGAGCTTCCCCGAAAAATTATATAAGTATTATAAATAAAAACTCTTTTAGAGACCCCTTTTTCAAACGAACGAGAGAAGATTGCATATTCCTGACTCTTACGGTTTATCTGGTGTATTCGTCACTTTTTCTGCGGTGACGTTTTGCAACACAAATTTTTTCGGTTACTTAAACGCTTTCCGTGTTGTTCTGAATGCAAAAAGCGAGCAGTAGAGAGATACAAAATAAGTATCCGAAAAAAGAAACAAACGATTCTTTTGAACTTGTTGCGTTGCCTTTGGAGATCATTGTTATTGCGTTTTTTTTTCGCGTTGATGATAATGATATATAAAGCATATAAAGGAAGCAATATTTTGGGAGTTAGCTTGGGCTTTTTGTTTGTTTGTTACTCCTGGCCTCGTTTGTTTTTAAAGAAGCTTCTTTTTCTGGGGAGGGGCACACACGCGTACTTAATTGGGTTGCCAAAAGCGGTGTCCCGGCGATAAGATCGAAATTGCATCCGCTTATATATTTTATCCAGAAACTGCAGCTGTCCCTCTAAACCTCATACCTTTCAGACCGTGTACACTAATCTTAAAGTATTACAACTTTTCAGATTAAAAAAGAGTTTCTTAATTATTTTTAAATCAATCCTACGACTTTACATCATATTTAAATAGCTTACTGGTTGTCATTCTGGCCCTAAGATGTAATTCTATAAAATATGCACTCATTTAAAACCATTATAAGCAGGACTACTTTTACGTGTGAGTTGAACACCTAGCTGTTTCGCTATATTCATTCTCCACTTTGAATTGAACACCCTGACATAATTTGCAGGTAAACTATACATATATCTTAATTGGACACCTGAGGCTAAAATTTCCCTCTAAATATTTTGCGCAGTTTTTAAAGTCTCTCTAGCTAAATACCGTTACTAGACAATTTCTTTTCATACTTCCCTTTTCTGGCCAAATTTTGTTTACGAAAAAATCGAGTGTGGAACGAAAACACAGTCAACAGTCAGAAGAACCAACAGGCATAGTAATTCCAAAATGCCGAAGACAGCGGCCGTCAAAACAACAATAAAAGAATAGACCATTACATAAGCCCCATTCCCAAACTATTCCCAAAAAAAGAAGAAAGTCATTAAGTAAGCAAAGTGCCGCGAAAAGAGAAACAGAAACCGGAAAAAAGAAAGAACGAAAAAATCAAAAGTTGTAAACAAATATGAGCGTAAAGGAAAACGAAAATCGGGACGGGAGATGATGTAAAAGGGGTACTGCACCCCGCCCATCTTCCCGGCCCCCTGTCTTCTAAATTCTTCTGGATTCTTCTGGCCGACAGTGAACTTGTCCCAAATAAACAAAATTCCAAACGGTCCAAACTCGGTTGGGCAACCATGTTTCTCTCTTTTTACCCACCTTTCTTCCCCTTTCCACCTCTTACCGCTCTGTATCAACCTTTCTCCGCTCCCCCGTATTCGTATTGCGTAGTTCTCATTTCTTTGTTATTCACGTTGTTTTCTACGCCAAAAAGGTGTCGATGTCAATGGGAATGGCTTAAAAGTGAGGGGTAGTGGTGTGCTTTTGGGGGTCTTTGGAGACCAAGTTTATGCTATTGTCATATGATTTTTCCTGGAATCTTGTAGTTCAGAAAGTTCTTTGACCAGATTGAGTCACTTGACCAGAGAACGCTCATAATGTGAAGTACCCAATAAAATATAACCCGCATTAAGTGATCGTGAAAATGTTGGAAAAAGGGACAGACAAACTTCATAGTTCAAATTCTTCCAAAGATTGTCATAAATGTTACAATGTACAAAGGCAGGGCCTAATAGCCTAATAATATAATATATGTATTTTCTGGATATCTTAATATTACTATCAAATACAAACAAGTTGTTAATAACTAGACCAATTTGAAAAATCTGCAATCCTCTCTCGATATTTTATCAATTTTTTTGTAAATTTGATTTAACCCCACTTGTACCTAAAATATGCAAACATCCCTGTTTATCTGGGAGTTCAGATCTCGCTTTCATTTCCACAGCCACTCGGAAACCACCTACATGGAATTCCGCCCATTTCCTCTCCCTTTTAGGATACCACCCGGCTCTACTCTTTCCATCTGCCCACAAGTCAGTCAACCCATCAATTCCTTTCCAGCGTTAGCCGACTTTCACTGCCACCCACGGCATTTAAATGACCTCCAAAAGAAGAAAAACGCAATAGAGTGCCGCAGATTTTCCTGCGCCCCCATGAATTTCCAGTCAATGCACTCGGTCCATAAAGTTAATAAACTATAAATTACTATCAAAAAACCATCGAAGAAAATGCCGAAAAAAAACTTTCACAAAAAATGCAGCTGAGCCAATTTTGCGCCGATGTTCGTGCAACACGTGGAAAATGCACCTCTCCTCCTTTTCCCAATAGTTTCAACTTCGACTCCGAGCAACATTTTCACTTTGTTTGGGTTGCTGTGGGTTAAAGTCCTGCCATCGAGGTGTCAGTCAACTTTCATGGCAGTCGTTGCATGCTGCATGTTGTTAGTTGCTAGTCGCCCGTTGCAAGTTGCAAGTTGCCAGTTCCCAGTTCCAATTTGCTGCTGTGTATCACTAGCATAGTTGCCCACCAAACACACTCGAATGCTCCAATGAATTTTAGTTCACTGAAAACATAACAAAACACGTTTAGACGTTTTAGTTTAACAAGTGCATAGACCATAGTTGAAATGTGAAATAAATTCTTGCGCACTAACTATGAACTTTCCATGGGCTAGGCAATAAGTAGTGCTTAAATATATCAAAAATATTTTTGCACAGTGTAGGGCAGAACGAGAGGGGTATGTTATATCGAAGTGAGAGAGGAAGGGAGTGCAGCGACCTGCGATCGTCGACCGAGTCAACAACACTCACCGCATACTGAATGAATACATGGATGGGAATTGCCAAAGGGGGTGCAGGTGGGGGGATCGTGGACGGGGGTTTCTCTTTGACTTGGCAACGTCATCAGCTGACGTCTACCCCTCGTGTGCCCCCTTCTTCCAACAAATTGCAGTTGCATACCAGTTTTTTCGCGCTATTTTGCATGCGATCGCTGGATGAAAAGGGGAAACCGACTCGTGGTAAACGGGGCAGGGAGGGCCCCATGTGGTAGAAAGCGCCAATGCACTGCCGACTGCCATGCCATAGTATAACGAACTCTCTGAACAATCTCGACACTGGTCGTCGGGGTGTTTGACTTCTGTGCCTGGCACCGCACCACCGATCGAAAGTCCAGGGGAACATGGGCCACCGGGGAATGCGACCTGGGCACTAACCAGGTAATTGGGGAAAGATCACCCGTTCATGCAAACAGTTAGTGGATAGAAGATATAATAGGGCAACAACATGGACGGTTCAAGTGTTCATATATTGCTGGGTAAATTGAAGAGATCGCCTTGCATTTGTGATTCAGTAGATCCATTTCAGTTAGTTTTAGCAGATTAACGACACTTTAACGTGAGTATAATTACTTAAACTTTTCCTGATTTATTTTAGACCATTTTGAGTAGAATTTTTCCAATGCCCCTCAACCAATCTAGTTTTGCGTACCGGATGAAGCATCAAGTTTTCTAGAGCATTCTTCTGGCCAAGCAAAATATGCCGTCAGTTGGCATTTTTCACACTGCTGATCTAAACCCACTGCCTCACTAATCGCCTGATGAGCAACTTGTCACCCTTCTCCTTTAGCGATCAGCGAACCCCCTGAACTGCCTTGACTGCTTGTGATAATCGTCAGATTTCCAACCACTCGACCTCAAAAGCCCCAAGGGTCTCTCGACCTCTCGACTCTTCCTGCTTGGCTATAATCTAATCAGAAACCAGAAGCGCTAGGCGATCGATTTGCCACCCGATTCTATTCACGGCTCCACGGCAATACCTTTCAGGCGTGTTCTATGACCGCCAGATAGTACATTAAACTCCACTTCCTTGTGTTTACGAGGGAAGGGGGCACTGGCGCTCATCGCTTCGCATTCATAAATTATCAGTCAGCAGGCGCAGTAAAAAACGATTCGAAAAAATTATGCTAAACACGTTTGAGGCGTATGTGCTTGGCTCAAACAGGTTTCAAATTCCCCGACGAACCGCAGACCAATTTCGGGTCTTATGCGTACTCTCTTCCAGGCCCCAGTTTCTTTTTATATATTCTTTTTGTCTCACTAATTATTATGCTGTGGCCAAAAAGACAGCCAAAAGGGTTGCGAATTTTCGAAAGAAACGAGAAGTGAGAAGACGCGGCGGCGAAGAACGCACAATTCTACAGAAGACAAGACTTCGGTTAATGGAGGTCATTCACTTTCGCACGAATTGTTTCTCCACTGGAGTCAAGTCCAAGTCCAAGTTTCATCTTACCCGCCATATATATCGCATAATCTTATTACGTTCCCAAATATACATCGGTTTATATACATTCTGTGCCTGACTTTTGATTTTCGTTGTTCTCGGGTTTGTTTTCTTTTCGCTTTTTTTTTTTTGTTTGTATATTATTTTTATGGCTTTTCTGCACTTATTACCGACTGAGATATCAATCTGTGTGTGCTGTTTTTATGCCATGGTCTGCGGCAGCTGCCAGCCTATTGACCAAAAAGTGGTTTGATCAAATAATGTGGTTTGATCGGTTTCCTTTCGTCTCGTTGGCTCCCCACGATTCGATTTGGTCAAGTGGGGAAGGCTAAGCGCCCAAAGAAAAGAGAATTGTTACAGAAAAAGGGGAGAGACTAGTATGGTTCCTAAGTCGAGATCTTTCTTTCTGGGTTCTAAAGTTCACATTAAGAACTGGTGCCAGAAATATAAAGTCTTTTTTCAGCACAGACCAAGATAAATTAATTTACTATATTCTATCTTTCAATCTAACTTCTATCAATTAAACTAATTAGTGTTGCATTTTAATGTATGTATAAATTAATTTGTATGAATTAAATTATTTTTTATTTTATTTACTTCTCCCGGCCAATCGTAGACTATTTTTCTTTCTTTAGATAATATATAAACTGCTTAGCTGTTCTGCAACCATATTTAGTTCCCAGTCATTCATAAATCATCGCTTAACTCATATTCTTCGCCATAATTTATCCCTCCGATGGGCCATTAGGCATCTGTGTGTCTCTGTTACTAAGTGTCCAAGTATCTATTCCAATCAACTACCGTTCGAATCTATCTATCTATCGAATGCAAAGCCATAATTCAAGGCCCGTTCAAGTGCTTATTACCAACCCGACCAAGTGCAAATTGCCAATTAAACATGAGTACTGGAAAATGCGAATATATGGAGAGATCGAGATTGATGGGGAAAAAGAAAGATAGCCCGGGTTAAGGTTTTCTGTCTCTGGCGTAATCCTAGAAAGCACGTGCGGCAATTACCAATTTTCGCACAACATGGCCAAAAGTGCATTCAACTTGGCCAACTGCGCGCATGCGTGGCCCGCGTTAGAGTGAGAGGCCACGAGACAAGTCAATAAACTGCGCAGCTTATCAGACAAACTAAGCACGATCGGAGGAGGGGAGTGGGGCAGAACTAAAACTGCAGCTGCGGGGTGCGAACTCTGAGTTGTTAGCCTGGCTATTTTCCCACCAAAACGGGGCTTGAAGCTTGATAAAAGGCGCTTTGATGGTTAGCAAGATTAGCTAAATTTATCTAAAAATTTTAAGCACGGTTGTCGCACCGAGATCTTAAGATATAGTAACGAATTTATTGATAGAAACTTTCAAAAATATACTTCAAAATATGAATATTAAAATTTACAAATTGTTGTAAATAAATTAGAAACGTAGGGATGATTATTACGAAAATTACATATCATTATCTAAAAGCGGTAAACTTAACCACATAAATTCGAATATTAAAGATGGAAACAACCAAATGCCATTAAAAGCTTTAATATATAATTTTTAAATATGTCTAATATTCGAATGTGCAACTCTATAGTTTGGCATTACTGGAGTGCGAGCAACCCTCAATAACCGTTACAAAACTGTAAGCAGTCGTAAAACCATTCCCCCACCTACCCCGCTGCAGTTGGTTGTGTGCGTGTAGAGTCAATGCACGCAACTAGGCATAGATACGAATGCGAATCCGAAAGCCACGGCGACCAGAGAAGAATGTGCAAGAAAAAATTGCACACAAGACGAACGGTCGGAAAAGAGATAGGGGATAGGAGAGCAAGACGGTCGGAGGGAGAGTGCATTGCACTGCCCGAAGGGTTAAAGACCCTCAATGAGCGATCCGGTGCGAGTGGAAAAATCCGAGGATCCACACACACCAGCGAAAATCTGTGCAGCGGGAAAGCAAAAGTGCAGCCTCCCCATGGCAAGACATTAAAAGAGGAAAGAAGAAAAACAATACCAAACCGAAACGAACCTACATCAACATCGCTGGAAAGTGGAAAGCATGGGGGGAGGGGGCAGGGGATCGTAGCAATCTCAGCCTCAGTGCAGTGGCTTTGAACTTCACACAGATTCAGCTCTCTCTTTCGCTCGGCGCACGCTCTATCTCTTTCCATGGCTCTCTTTTTCTACGCCAATGCCTGTTATACCCTATACATATGGAGTAATATTGTTTTTCCTTTTGGCTTGTGCCATTTTAAGTAGAACATTGCACATTATGTTGTCTATTTAAGGGAAAAATATGTACTTTTTAAATTAAATTGTGTTGGTTAAAAGTTAATTACAAATTTCGAAAGACGTGCAAACTATTTTGATCCTAATCCCACATAAATACACTTTTATTCCGTTCAAGAATGCAAAATGTTACCATAATATTAACAAGCTGATGTTAAATATACATTCAATATTGAGTCAATTTGTATAACATCTTAGAGGGTAGTTCAAATGTCCATCCTTGTGGAGCAATTTTCCTGTCATGATGGTGGGTCTATGTAACAATCGATGTGGCCTGCTTTGTGTGTGTGTGTGTCGGTTTTTTATTTTTTTTCAATGTCGAGTTCACTTTTTAAGCGGGGCATGAGCGTTGCTATTGGGATAGATCATTGAACGTTCAATGCGCCTTGATTGAAGCGAGTCGAGGTTTGAGTTTGAGTTGAGTAATCATCGCATCGCGTCGGATCGGATCGCTCAAGTGGAGGCGTCTGCTCCAAGGCACTTTTGATTAATTCCCACTGCACCCCGCCCAGCGCCGATAAGGCAATGCGTTTCCTGCCCTTGCATGTCAGCAGATAATAACAATGGGAAGTGGAAAATGGGAAAGCTGGGGCCAGGCGAGGCGGCAATAGAAAAACCACCGAAAAGAACCGACTCGAATCGCTCACGAAGCAGATAAACCACAAGAAGCAGCAGAAGACGAGGTCTAGAAACGAGTTCAAGTACAATCCCAGAACCAGAAAAGATCCAAGAGGGAGTGAAAAATGTATACAGGATTTAATGGGGAAATGGAAAATGCTGTGGAGCATCAGGCCGTGGAGCATTTTCTGGAAATTTCCTTGAAGCGGCAACCAGGAAACCCACAGATCAGGCTAAATGGAAAATTCGAGTTAGTGCTGGTTGATGTGTACCAAAAACACACGATTTAATTTCATTTATTTTTGGCTTAAAGAAATTTTTAAAGACTGTTTAATGAATTGTATAAACTAAAACACTTGAACTCTCGACCTTCTCCTTAGCCTTTGTGAACTCTTCATAGTCCATGAAAATTTTTGCAAGTCTAAACACATATCGGTTCTTTGATAATTTTTGGCACTTGGCTCTAATTGTTTATGCAGCAAACAAAATCTAATAACTATTGCTGGGCTCGTGCAAACAAAAGGAAGTGGTCGCGAAATGGAGGAAAGCAGTTCAACAAACTGAGACCAGGCCATGGTCAAGATGTGGCTATATTATTTAGAATTTTTGCAGTTCCTAACAGGCGATAAAAACAACACCACACACGCATGAGCAAAAATTCTGCCGACCTTGGCTAATAAAAAGCGTGGGCAGGGAAAGCTTTGCATAGATTATGTAACTGTACCCGAACTATCAGCTGTCGTGGACCTTGAAAACCCTTATCGAATCTTAACCTCTTGCAAAAACTACGAAAATACAGCGAGTCCGGAATAAATAGAAATCAACTGCTGATAAGCACACCTGTGCACCCGCTGCCCCTTTTCCGCCCACACACTGTGACTTGTTCTATTAGCTATTTTTATCAGAAACAAGAGGAGCAACAAATGTGGCACTGAGAGAAAAGCATTTCTAATATGAAATATACCCTTAAATAGTTGTTAATAAGAATATTTATTTTCATAGGCTCGAAATCAATTTAAATTAATTTTTAGTAAAATTACTAAAGCTATGCTTTTTGTTAGAATCGAAGTAGGATTAAGTTAAATATTAAATATTTAAGACAAACAAAAATTCTTTATAATTTAGAAAACAACCATATATGTATAAGTTGGTACCCTCCTTATAAAGGGTATTCGAAAAGGTGACGCGGTGGAACAAAGCGCACAGAGGGAGACGGAGATAGACAGTGGGAAAGAGACGGGCATATAGGAACAAAGATAAGAGAACTCTGGGCCGAGGAATTTGTGCTGCTGACCTTCATTTCGGTTTCGACGCTGATAACAGACTCACCGATAAGAGACTAACTGTCACTGCTTCCCCATTAGTGTGTGTGAGGGTTTATTATTATTATTATTATTTAAGTTTGCTGGCTGGTTACGTCGATAAGGCGCATGTTGTTCCACTGTACTGTTTAACTGACAAATCTAATCTGAATTATTAAGATACTCTTACTAAAGTATGTAGAGTTCACATAATTTATCGAATCTGAGATTTTTGCCAGCCTAATTTTCCCGCCGATTTCAACCGCGATAGGGTCCCTTGTCTACACTGGGGGCAACCTTCAGAATACATATCATGCATATGTACATTCGGATCGTTCTTGTACCCATCGCCCCTTCGCCATGACATCATGAACGGGTCCAAAAATTATGCGTAATCAACGACACAATCCTACCAGAACAACAGTGCCCGAAAAAAGAAGCCACGCAAAAAAATTAAATTGCTCGAGTACGAAAAATCACTAAAAAAAAACTGGCACAGCTAAAACGAAAAAAAAGACAGAAAAACAACACAGGCGGAATACACACATTTTCAATGCGTAAGCCGCAAAATGGTTGGCCTTCAAATTGACCGAGTTCATGAACGCGGACGGACGGATAGTCCGGCGGGCTCACGCACCTTCTCATTGTGCGTTAATTATATAGATACAGATACTCAAACACATAGATAAACCAAAGAGCGATAGACGAATAGAGACAGACAGAATGGGGAGTTACGCAATGCGAAACTGGTTTCGGAGTTCTGAAATCTACTTGCCCAAATTGTTAACAACTAACCGGGATTTTTTTTTTTTTTTTATTTTTTCTTATCGCATTTACCTTACCCCCGCGATGGTCAGCTCGATTTTTTTGGCAAATTATATCTCCAGCGACAAAATTCACAAGGAAAAATTTATAAAAGAGTCGTTCAACTTGATCAGGAGAGTTCGTATCAGAGTAGCACGGAAGCCTTCAACCGCTCGCCAACCGATTAACAATAAAATAAGTAAAATAATATAAATTTCATGCTACACACTGATCCATTTCTCTGGCATGTGCGTGCGGCCCTCATTCTCAATTTATCGGTCAATTGTACGCCGTACGCCTTTCGCCGTAGAGTTGAAGGCGAGTTTTGCGTCAGGGACACTTCTTTATCGGAGTACTTTGATCCAGCTGTCGTGACTAAGTGACTAAGTAACAGCCAGCCAGCCTCATATACCATACTGATAAACGGACTGAAATTCGCAACATAAAACGGGAGAGCGACGAGATACAACTTGGGTTGTGGATGGGGGGATGTGGATGGTTGGGATGTGGATGGGATGGGTTGGGGGAGAAAGCCAATGACATTTCCAAGGAGTTCACTCGCCCCATGATCGCGAACAGTGATCGCGGGCCAGATCATGACATGGCGAAACTCATTGGGAATTGGCAGAAAAAATGTAGTCATTAGAAACGTGGTCAGGTCTAAATGGTGGTGTATCATTTAAAAAGCCCAGTACTACCATAGATACATTGATAATAGATGGAATTTTCCAACACACATAAACTATGACTATTCATTTAAGACTCTTTAAAACGTCATATTTCAATAAGTGAGGGCCTGTCCCTTTTGCCTTTAGACGAAAATGATAAGAAAATATATATGTATATACATACAACGTAGACATATGTACTTCAGAGTCCCTTGAAGACTAATAAAAGTGAATACCATCTCCCGAATATTGATAATAATACATTTTTTATTTTTTGAAGAGTTCACCCTCATTGAACTTGACCCCCACTTGAAGCCCTGGATGGGGATCTGATCTCCTCGGAGGTTCCACTTTCGTTTTGTCTGCTCGTTTATACGTATGCATTCTCCAGACTCGAACTCGCCGCTCCGGGGACTTGACTCTTGAGCTGCCTTGGACTGTTCTCATTATTGAAATTGCATTAATAAGGAAGTTCAATGTTTATTTTTGTTTGGGTCTGGCGGCTGAAGGAAAATGTGCTTTTGTTGTTATTATGCCGCTCGAGTCTCTGATTACGGAGTCCGGTGGCCGATCAACGTCAGCAATTCGATGTGAAAGTGATCGAAGAGCAGAGGAATAAAGGTAATTAGAGATTTGATTCAAGGGTACCGGAGTTGGGTGGTAATCTGAAAAGAGTGATCCGTATTTGTAGCTCATGTATCGGATATGAAGGCAATAGAATAGGTTTAAGCAAACTGTTCTCAAACAATATTCTTATTATCAAGATGGCAATTGAAGAGAGCTAAAGATCGTCTTAATATTACTTCCTCCCCTATGTGTGTTAGACGCATTGTCATATTCATTCAATAAACAGTAGTATTAACAGCTAATTTATCCTAAACAGCTTCCACATTCCCACAAAAATACCCCCATAAAGACTAAGAAAAAAAGAATATCTTTCGGTATTTGTTTGGAGAAAAACATGTCGTATTCCAAAAAGAAAAACAAAAACCCTCCCGCCTGCCGAGGAAAATGTGTTAAATTTTCCCCCGCCGACAAATGTGCCGAAAAGTAGAAAAATGGAAACAAGGAAAACTCAGTCAAAGATTATTTTTGGAACGGACGAGTGAGACGGCGAGTGTCTAGCCTTGAATGGGTCAAATGTGGGGGGAAGGTTTTGGGCAGGGAGGGGTTATCGGGGGCCTCCTAATTCAGCCACACGTGGCTCAACGATCCAGGAAATAAATTTAGCATTGACCTAGGCGAAGTTTTTTCAGCACTCAGTGGAGTTTATTGCCTTTTGGCCGTGTAAATATTTGATTTACATGTTTTCCGCCCAGTGTCAACGACTGAGAGTCAACGATCCTATCCGCGGATCTGAAGTCTTCATTACTGTGAGTGATATAATTTTTAATTGCATGTAATTTCATAAATTTTCACTCCTTCGAAGTTTTATTGAACTCCATCGAGGGGGAGGGGGTGGATTGGCCTCTCTCTGGAGCGACATGTGTTTCTCTCACAGCTGTTTTTCACCCTCACTGGCTCTTACCACTGCTGATTGTGCGCTTATGCGGGGCCCGTTTGGTGAAATCAATTCATGAAGTGTCTGAAATTGCTTGTTCCTAAACACCACACTCTATATAAAATCTCTCACTTACTAGTGAGTACCCCGCTATTAAACAATTTGCCAAGAAAAATCCCAATGAAATTAGCACCTATGTTAAATAAATCGGTGAGAATGTAACCGTTGAAGTACGCTTACGAAGCACGAAGCAAGTTCATGAACTGATTTCGTGAGCAGGTCTCTCCATAATCGCCGTATCTGTGGGATCGCGCGCTCCTTCTCGCACTCGCTGGGTGGATGGCAGCACATGTTCGAAGTCCGAGAGAGTGCGAAGCGGAGAGCGCCGACGTCGACGCCGAAAAAACTGAACAAGATCCGCCGCGAATGTTGATTTTCCTTTCATTGACTAACTGCCACTCGCAGCGCGCAGATCGTCGGCTCCGCTTGTTCCGTTCCGTTCGTTTCGTTTCGTTCGATCTACTTCGAATCGCGAGTTTTTAGCAGTGTAGTGAGTGCACCTTGAAAAGGATAACCCAAAGAGTGATTTCTACTATTTTCCAATAGTTTTTATCAGTGTGAATAAAACATGTAAACTTGGCTCAAAAAGGGCTTTAAAAGATACAAAGTTTCAATGCAAAGGATAAAATAATATCGCACCAGTGCTTCAAAAACCAAAACTATGCCTAAGGCTGGAAATTTAAATTAAAAATTTTTAAAATAAATATTCAAAAAATATTGCCCCTGAAAAGTGTTGATAAAACCTCAACCAAGCAAAATGTTAATGTCCGCGGACAGTTCAGATAGCGCCAAGACTTCTGTGATCTGCAGCACGGTGAGTGCCAGCATGCTAGCACCACCAGCTCCAGAACAGCCCAGCACCACAGCACCGCCCATTTTGGGGATAACAGGTCGATCTCACCTGGAAAATGCCCTGAAACTACCGCCAAACACAAGTGTTTCGGCTTACTACCAGCACAACAGCAAGCTGGGCATGGGCCAGAATTACAATCCGGAATTCAGGAGCCTGGTAGCACCTGTCACAGATCTGGATACTGTGCCACCCACAGGTGTGACCATGGCGAGTTCTTCGAATTCTTCCAACTCCTCCGTCAAGCTGCCGCACAGCGGCGTGATCTTTGTCAGCAAATCGAGTGCCGTCAGCACCACCGATGGTCCCACTGTAGTGGTGCAACAGCAGCAGCCACAGCAGCAAATGCCCCAGCATTTCGAGTCCCTGCCCCACCACCACCCACAGCAGGAACACCAGCCACAGCAACAGCAGCAACAACATCACCTTCAGCACCACCCACATCCACATGTGATGTATCCGCACGGATATCCGCAGGCAAATCTGCACCACCCGGGTGGTATTGCGGTGGTTCCGGCGGATTCGCGTCCCCAGACTCCCGAGTACATCAAGTCCTACCCAGTTATGGATACAACTGTGGCTAGTTCGGTAAAGGGGGAACCAGAACTCAACATAGGTGAGTTGTGTGAGAAAGGAAATTACGGAAATACTAAATATATGAGGAGAAATGGGATATAGATAAGTTAGGGAGAAATACATAAATCAATGCGTGACATTTCTTGAACGCATTTAAACGTATCTAAATCCGAATCCAATAAGAAACCCGTATCGATCTCATAAAATAAAGCACTCTTATGCTTGTGTTCCGTTTTGACAGAATGAGAAACCTTGAAAACCAAAAGTATGCAAACCATAAAACGCCGGCATAGTGTGTATCTGAAAAATAAAGTATATATGACCGGATTGTGAGAGAAAATCTGATCTCGTGTTTGCCGATCTGATTCGATTTCGACCTTCCCCCGCCAATTAGCATTTTGAATATTGGCCTGGCAAAGGCGGAAATTTTGCGAGGTGGCGCCCGATCAAATTACTGTGACGTCACACGTCCAGCAATCGTGTGACCATCATTATGAACGTAATTATCTATATCAGTACGCGATGATCGCCGTTTAGTCAGTCAGTCAGTTAGTTCAGTCATCAAGGTCGTTCCGCATCCGAAATCATTTTCTGTTTAAGCACCGAGTTCAAGTAAGTTCAATTAACTTGAGCGCTCGCCATCGGGTTTTCTCGTTTTATTTATTTATTATATCTTGTTCCACCGATATTATAACAGTACCAATGTCAGGCTTTTGTTTTATGACTAAAGGAAGTTAATGCACTTATGAGCAACCGGTTCAAGTTCGCATAAAGATCGAATCGGTTAGGGGCAATTGCAGTTCAAGCGATGAGTCAAGGTAGTTCTTTCTAAAGAGGGGAACTGATTGATTGTCGTTTAAGCTTTTTGCATGGATTCCAACTAAACTAGACGGGGGGATTATTTGAGGTCTTGGGGCTAGGGGATCCCAAGGTGTTTATGGTAATGAATGAAATGGGGAACTATGACAAATTTCACATGCTGCCTAATTGTATTTATAAAAATTTAAATATGTTGGGATCTTGAAGTTCAAACATATAGATAGACCAATAGATACAGTTGATACATATCCACGTACTAAACCGAAACACGCCTCAAATAAATTGAAGTTCGCACTTACTAGCATGACAGTCGAGCCGAAAGTGAAAACCGAAACAATATTTATATGTGTGTCTCGATTATGTCTCCAATTTCCAATCCCCCACCATTTCTCACCCACTCCCGTTGCCATTATTTGCTTTACTTAGCAAAAGTGTGTGTTTTCCCCATGCCTCCGATATTTATTTATGCGTTTGTGTGTTGGCATTGCATTTCACTAAGTGAAAAACTGGGCGAAAGAGATGGCGCGATGACAAAGTCGGTTTCCAAGTTCATTGCTACCCTGTGTATCGCGGATCGCTGGATCGGTGGATTTCTTTTCGCATTCGCCAATGGATTTCTTGCTGTTTTTGCTCGGTTTCGGCCGGGTCGATGTGCATCCGCTTGCCAAGTTTCGCGTTTCAATTGCAGCCAAACGAAAGTGAAAAGCCAACTGCAGCTTGACTTGGCCAAAGCCAGAGCCAAATTCACTTTTCACCGAGGCGACTGAGCATGCGCGGCCAATTTACGGGCAAACAGAAAGAAAAAATAAATACAAAACCGGGTCTAAGCCTCTTTGACATTTTTACATAGCAGCAGCGGGTTAATGACTCCTCGGTGCCACCCCTCTGCACCCCTTTCAAATGTCGGTGAAAGTCAAGCTGCAACGCTACAATTGTCCAAAAGAAAAGTTCGCCTTGCCACCATTGCTCTCCGCAAATTATTTGTCTTTTGCTTTATTTTTTTTTCTTCGCTTTTCGCAGGCGCTTTTCAAATATCGTAGGCGGCTCTTGAACTTTTGCTCACTTGGAAAGTTTACTCTATTCGATTTTTATTTCATTTTCATTTTATTTGATTTTCGTCCGATCGTGTTTATTTTTATTGGCACAATTATTTGTGCATTTTAGAAATTTATTAAGCGGCCAAAGACCTGAAAGTGAAAACCATCGACAAATCGAAAGTAACGAATTTTGTGTTTCTTATTGCAATTTATTTGTGGGCTAAAGATTTGTTTGTCCATTTTTGGGCACTTTTACTTTTGGCTAATTGGTTCGAACAGGTGGAGATGGAAGTGTTTTTGAAGGTTTATAAGAATTTTTAATGTCCCAACACATACTCTTATTTGGCAATAAGCAACGTTCCCACGCCAGCGATCAGTAACCCCAAAAAGTTCAATAAATTAATGAATTCCTCAAAAAACACAAGGCACTCGAAAGGAAACAAGCCCGAAGATCAATGCACTTTGCGCATTTTTCAAAAAATTCTGTTTCATTGAGGGTCATTAATTCCCATTCCCACCAAAAACAAAATATATCCCATTGCATAATCGGAATTTTAGGCGGCAGTTGTTAATTCAATGAGCTCCCAGCAAAGGTGACTAAAAACGCGCCCACTTTACAAGGTGTATTCCTCATTTCGAGCTGACCTCAGTTGCGTTTTTTGAACTTGACGAAAATGTTGAATAAAATTTTTTATTCTTGACTTGATTAAACGATACATTGAACTGGCGCTAAAATAAAGCAACTGAAAAAAAACCTGTCCGAACATTTCCGCATTAAAGTTTGTGGGCAGAGCGAGAACGCTTCTCTCGCCCCCTCTCTTTTCCCCCTGCACGCGCATAACTTTTATTGATTGAGCGGGAAAGAGAGCGAATGAGAGCGGCAAAAATTTCAATGTCAAATTTTAATTTAGTAGTTTTTTTTTTACCCACACAGAAACAGAACATTGGCAATATCTCTCTCTCTCTCTATAGCCACCGATCCTCCCTCTCGCTCTCGCTTATATTAATAAATATTTTGAGTAATCGAAAATTTGACTGTGAGTGTGTGTGCTTTTTTCTGGGGTGTGTTTTTGTGAGGGGAGCTGCCATTTGTTTGGCTTATTTCTAGTATTTCTCTGATAGTGCCCGTTCCACCTCTTCGCAGACACCCCCAAACCCCCGCCCCTTGCCGCATCTGTGTGCGTGTGGAGTGAATGAAACTTTCAAGGTCGCCTGTGCGCACTAGTGTGCGTGTGAGCAGTGCGTATTAGATAATTCCCATGGATTTGGCAGTCTGATTATTCAGTTCGCTAGAATTTCACAGGCCGGATCGGAAAAACATTTGTATTCAATTTATCACAATACCAAAGAATTATAAAATAATATAATATTTCAAATTTAAATAATTATATAAAATTCTTATCCGCCTGAGTCACACAGTTCAGCTTGATGGAAAAATAAAAAATCCTATGAGACAGTAAAGAACTTACAAGAAGCTATTTATAAGATCATTTAAAAACTACATTTTTCTGACTCACTTCGTAGAAAACCTGGACCACAGTACCTTAATCATAGGAAACAATTCCCAATTCCCTTCCTTATATGGGCTAATATTACACCGAAAAAACAGAATAATATTTATCAGGCATTACACGTGTCGCCGATTAGCGAATGCCAACCACTCACTCAAAGTTCCCAAGGCAATGAGACAGCGATAGAGGAGGAGAAAGAGAGGGCCGGAGGGGCGAGAAAAGAGACAGAGATCCGTGAGCAAATCCATTACAAATGCAAGTTTTTCCCAAAAAAAAAAACAAATTTATATAAATCACAATGTGCCAATGACGTAAGCCACGCGATTCTGATTTCAAATGGGTTCCGAATTAGGAAAAAAACAGAAACACAGACAGAGTCCGAGGGAGATAGGAATAGTACGTGGCATTCTTTATTCTCTTAACGCCCGCAATGAATTATTTTTAAATGTGTGCCACGAAATCCCCCCAAAAAAAAGTACAAAAAAAATCTTCACAAAGGAAGTCCGAAAACATCCACAATATTATATTTAATAAAGACAAAATGTGGGATGGTTTTTTTTCAAGTTCAAATAAACATGCCAGCTGTGATTGTTTTTCACTTTTTTTAGCTTTCTTCTCTGATAAGAACTTCAATTGCGGCTGCTTGTCTTATAGATAGTTTTGTATGTTTATCTATAAGGAAAACACGCGCTTATGAATGAGATGTTTTGGTGTTTTGCTTCCTATCTGAGACCCTAGCAGTATCGACGGATTGACTAACGATCTTTAAAAATAAATGCTTAAAATCAAAACCAATTCGGTATTATAATTATCTTGGTTTAACAATGGATCTCATTTGATCACAGAATTCGTATGGTGTAATTTACAGACCTTATCATTTGCAGGTTAATTAGTTGGCAAACATAAATGTAGACCACCACGCATCTGCGCTCTTTGTTGAACGCAAATGTATCAGCATGCAGCGATCTTTCAGTCTGGAAACTTGAAGCGAATTCAGTCAGTGGCGTGCCTGAGATCAGTGCAACACGCAACCCCTTTCCTCCTCGCAGCCTGTTTTTTGTTGTGGCTGCCCGATGCAAAAGTGCAACGATCTGCAGAGCGAAATGTCAGTGAACTTGTCGGCATTGCAGCCGTATAGATGCTGCTTGTGTGTGAGTCTGGCACAGAAATAGCAAAACGCAGATACAGATACAAGTTGCTCATGATCGTGATCGTGATGATGATGGCCATGGCAGCGTGAAGATCATGAACATTGTTTGCCATTTACAATTGTTTACAAAGCGTGGCGCGTCTGATTGCTAGAGAAAAAGAGGAAGTACTGAAGATGCCAGAGAGATATGAAGAGACAGAGAGGGAGTTATCCTACTGACGAGAGAAAGACTTTCTTTGGAGCTTCCTCAACATGAAGAACAAAACAAACGAAACCTGTTTAAAGAAAGTCTTTCTCTCGACTGCAAGAACTTGTTTCCGCCCAAAAGAAAGTCTTTCTCCGGCGCTCTTTCTCTGGTTCTTGTGCTCTCTCTTGTTTACTTTCTTCTGGTTCGATCGCCTGTTTTTCTTTCTTGTTTACCTGGCGTGCCGGTGAAAGTTACGTAACATTTCTTTGGCCAAGAACGAGCTCAAGTTCAGCAACAAGTTTTTGTTGTCTCGCCCATTTCGTTTTGCTGCTTTCTTCGCCTTGGCAGTGGCATTGCGTCTCTTTATTTGAAGAAAGTATTACGTCCACTTTGCGGGGACTTTCTTCTGGTTGTTTAAGGTGTGCGATAATGAAATGGAAGTGACAATGAAAGTTGTTGAATGTTTGCCTCCCAGTTTTGTATAAATTTATAGTGTGTGGCATAACTTAATTTGTTGCGAGTCTTTTAGATACAGATTCAGTCATTCCTTTTTTTATGTTTTCAATATTGTGAAATAAATTTTCCACCACAAAGTACTATTCCGTCAATCTAAATCACCCCATCATTACTCCACAATTTCATCAGTATCTTTAATGCTATTTTCTGGTTATTAATCGCAAATTGCCATCTTTTCTTTGCAGAATTCGATGGCACCACAGTGCTGTGCCGCGTTTGCGGGGATAAGGCCTCCGGTTTCCATTACGGCGTGCATTCCTGCGAGGGTTGCAAGGTAAGTTCGTGCACAACACAGACTTAGATGTAGGAACAGCGGGGTGGTCGGTACCGCGGGGGTGGCAATTCAAAAGTGTGCTCGCCACGTGCAACTTGATGCCCAACCACCAAACTACGGGTCTGACATTGAACTCGGTTGACCTCCTTGGCAGGGAAAAAAGGGATCAGGAATTACGTTGGCAGGGTTGTTTTTCTGCCAGCAACAGGCCCTTGCCCTTCACAAAAACCTGCGTCGTCTGGCGAATTGTCCTTGCATTAAATTGCGTCGCAATAAAATAAATCAAAATGTACAACAACGCGGTCCTGGGCACAACAAATGAGACACAGAAAGTATAAAAAATAAAATAAAGCAACCACCAAACCAGAACGAAACCTTCAAATCTGCTTTTGTGAGCGATTCTTTTCATTCTGCACTGGAAAATCAAATTAGCGATCAATGCAATACGATGATTATTGAGTTTTGAGGATCAGGCTTTCTTTCAATTCTTTCAAAATTGGATTTAGATTTAGTTAAGAATGCTAAGGCCGTTTTGACATTTGTTAATTTTTTTTTATTTCAAATGCGAAATAGCTAAGCAGTAAAGTCCTACTAGAATCCCAATTGAAGAATAGGGGAATATTTTAAAATATTTGTAATATTTTGTGCAGTGTTTTCCTTGGGCTCCTGCTGCTTTTAAAGCCTGCGTTGCCGCCCTTTGTCGTCTGTGACATTGAAAATGCCGGCAAGTTCATTCGCCCAAAGAGCTGAGCCTCTGCCTCTGGACAGAGTCCAGCGATCGTTCCAGTGATTGTTCCCTGCCCAGAGATGAGTGTCTCGCATGAAAGAATCTTAATCGGGCCGAGCTGCTCCCGGGGATCGTGTCACGCGATCATCACTATATCCACTCTGCACAACCTTGGCAAAGTAGTTTGCCCTATTCCCTTATATTCGCCGGCACTCGGGGTTCGGCAAGCGAGTCGCGTTTAATGTCTCAATGACGTCCTTGAATTGGGTTAACAGCCAGCCGAGGTTCGTTCTCGTTCTCGCTCTCTCATTCATTTGCCATCCCTTTCTTTACGTCTGGCCCTTGGCGGTCCTTGTATTTGTTTTTGCCTCTAAAGTTTAAACTGTCTGCGCGTCTGAAATTTCAAACGTCGCTAAAATACTCGCACAGTGATCCCTCCGAAATTGACACGTTTAGAAAGAAGTCAAAACTGGTAGGAAAATTGTGGAAACTAGATCAATGTTGTAGGAAAAACACTCTTAAGCTCGGTGTTATTTTATTTTTAAGGAACAAAATTTGTATTTCTACCTGAAACTCTACTAAGAAATGTACTTAAGTTTAAGCTTTATTTTATAATAACCCCTGTATGTATGTCCACCTCGAGTTGTTCTGCAAAGGAAGCTGCAGAAGTTCGTTGACTTTGGACCAGTTTTTTCGGCCTTTCAAATTTCTTGGAACTTCTTTTGTTGTGTGCTAATTTATATGTTTATTATGTGAATGTAAATATATGTTTAACTGAATAGGTAGGCCTACGAATTTGTGTTTCCCTCGCGCATTTTTGAAGTTCAAGGTTAGCCAAAAAGAAGCCCTCTCGCTCCCTCCGGCTCACACGTTTGTTCCCGTCTCGCTCGCTACCTTTGAGGAAGCCAGTTTTGCGTATTGCTCATACGCCGCGTGGTGCTGATATTTCCGCACCGTCCATTTGTGGCTGCGATTTCTGACTTGTGTGCCTACCTGATCTGCTCGGTGGACCTTCGTCTTGTCTATTGACCTCTATTTCAGAGACAGATTCTTGGATTTCATGTTTTATTTTTTGTTTTAGATCTTTTTTGCGTTTTGAGCTTGACGAATGACTTCATTCGTTGCCAACTGACTCATTTTGAGACCTGGCAACTAACACTCTATTTGGAACTCGTTTGTTCTTGGTTGTATTTTATAGTTTTAGAGCCGCTTAAGGGTTCTACGCGCTGATTAATTATTGCGGAAAAGGTTTGACAAAAAGCGTGTTGTATATTTATAGATTTCGTAGGCCTTTGCTATTTTCGCCTTCAAGGTGAGGTGATTTCATAATATGCATATCTAACATCATTTTTACCTTGTGAACTATGATCGAAATGTTCCATATCATAACTCAAATTAAAAGGCATCGGTTGATAGTTAACCATATGTATCTGTAGCTTGACATTTTGGGCAGCTAGGCAAAAAAATATATTTACCTCTTCTAGGCAAGAACCGAAAATTGGTACCGTGACTCACATCTTTTTTCCCACTCCATTATCCTTGGCCCAACTAGTTTCACACATTTGTTGCCTGCTGCCTTAATGACCCAATTCCCGATTTCGTAACTTCATAAAAAAATAGTAGAGGGCAGGTGATATTATTTATATATTTTTTGTGAGGGACCACGACGAAGCAGCGTGCGAAGAGGAATAGTCAAATGGATGTTAATTTTCAATAAAATGCCGGGGGACTTTTCGTGGTGGTCAGCTTTCTTTATTTCTGATTCTGGGCCTATTATCTAACTTGTTTGTTATTCCTTCCACATTATTTAGCATATTTATTTATTTACCCACACTCAGGCATACAATTTTGTGTTTTCTTTTTTCTTTTTTGCTGCCGCTGGTTGGGCTCTCGTTTTATTTTTCTGTTTCCTTTTCGCTTCGGCAGTTGTTGTGTATGCTTCGTGTAGTTTTTCGTGCTTGGATATCTGTGTGTATCTGTGTGAGTGGCGCTGCAGTTGTGTGCGTGCAGCAAATGTGAATGAACTCGTTCAATGTCAAAGCAGAAACAGAAGCAGCGTACGCAGCATAGGGCACGAGAAAGCAGCGGAGAGAGAGGCGGAGAAAGAAGAGAGCACTACTCTCTCGCTCTTTTGTATTGCTTTTTGGTTTTGGTTTTTCATTGCATTTAATCAAGAGAGAACTAATCAGTATATGTGTTGGATATAGCAATAGTATTATTGCTCTGTTTAAACTATTTAAATGCGAAAGGCTTATAAGCCATTGCCAAGTCTCCTTCTCCACCCCCTTTCTTTTCCCACTCTACCTATCTTTCTAATTTTTCATAGACCCTAACCTGCACCAATTTCAGAGCACTCATCAGATAATATTTGTTATATGAACAAAAACCAAATGCACTTTATAATCTCGAAGAAAGAAAAGCAAAGAAAATGAGAAGAAAATAAACTCCCAAAACAAACAGAAGACATTTAATTTTGATGGTCTTATCAGGGGGGCAAGATACTATATACCCATATTTTCGCCATTCCCTTGATTTTATCACGGAGACCTCAATTCTCATTTGGCTTTGGAGGTTTTCCACTTGCCTGCACTTCAAATTGGAAAACCAAAAGGAAAAGCCAGGGAAAACGAAAGAGAGAGAGAGAGAGAGAAGAGAGCGGTGATTCCGATTCTGATTGTTGGGCTAGGACTCACAGCACTCACACAGAGACACAAAGGTTAATGCTCTGAAATGCACTTGAACGACTGACTGCAGTCGCAGTCGTTGTCGGCAGAGACGCCGACAGCGACGCAGCGTTGCATGAAATTGTCTAGGCGTGAGTTTGTGTGCATGTGTGTGAGTGAGCACGAGGTGTGGCGAGGGTGAAAAACTAAAAAGAGAGGATGGGGAGTAGGAGGAGGAGTTGGGGTGGGAGGCGCTATTTATTCGTATTTAGGTTGTGCCTCTCCAGGGAAAATTCTAGAAAATGCATTTCCTTTTCGAATGGGTCTTAGATGTGATACAGCAACACAAAAATGTTTCTTTTTTTCGAATTTTTAAAAGTCTTTAACTTACCAAGTGCGTGAAAAGAGTAACATTGTATTTAATTGGAATTAAAAAACATTTCATTAAACCTCTAAAATTAACCCTTGTGTTATTGTTTAGAAACAATAACTTTAGTTTGCACACTAACAATATTATTTATTTAATGAACATGCATTGATAGAGGGTATATGAACAATTTCTTCAGTCATTTAGTTTACGTTTCAACCGCATAACTGTGCTAATACGAAGCTCTATTTCCACTTTACAACTATTCAAACCAACACTCGCACAAAATTAACGATGCAAAAACACTCTCTTTTTCGTTCTCTTTCGGCTTACGCATCGCTAGTGACGTTTTGTGCTCCGCATTTCTGCTCACAAACAGTTCAATGCACCTTGCAAAAATTGGGTCAACAACCTCAGCCTATTTGGGTTACAGTCCAGCACAACGACAACAATTCCGTGTGCTAGATAGAACGATATGTGCGTGCATACATCTTTAATCATCTTAGCGAACAATAATCATGGCCTATTTAATTGCTGGCAAAAACTTTAAAATAACACTCTTTTTAGAGAACATGGGAAATATCATAGTCTAGACTTGAAATTTAAAGAATTTTTGTATTGCACGAAAATCAATTTCTTTGTCATAATAAATAGGATTCGTTTGGATTACCATTAAATTTGCGCAGCCAGATCACACGATTATTTTACATTGTGCACGTATGTAATTCTACATCTGTATCTACATAACATACTGGCGCCATCTAGCGTTAGGTGTCTACCTTACGATCGAGTTGTACGCTTTTCAAGCTCGAAAGTATGCAACAAAATATTTAAGATTGGTTGACTTGTAGCAGCTAGCTTTCGAGAGTGCGATTTTGAACGCAACAAAGCGAACATATTTTGGCTAAAATGACAAGTTAAAATACAAAAATTCTATTAGTAACAAATTCTAATTAGGAGTATATAGTAAGCAAAAATAACAACAGCGAAAGGATCTAGGTCAGCTAAAAGTATTACAAAGCTATTTCAAAGATTTTTATGCATGGTTGTGCAAATAGCTATTTTAAAGATTTTAGTGCAAGGTTTTGCACAGTTTTAAAAACAAACAAGCATACAACATTTCCTTCCGAATATATTGTGCAATGCAAAACAGCCATAAAGCTCCCAAGAACACAGAGGCGCACTTAAAACAGCCATTAAAATGCAAATGACTAATTATTCGACTAGTAAATATGCTTTGCCGCTCAGCCAAGGCCAAATCGAATTCGTTTACTTGCTCCAGCGAATGAGTAATTAGTGCTGAAAGCAGAATCAAATGGCGAGCAAATTAATGCCGCTGCCACGCCCACTAATGCGGCCTTTGGGTTTTGGCCTTATCTGTAGGCAAAGAGAACGTGCAACTGCAACAGCAGCTGCAACTGCAACTGCAGCAGCAACTCTACTACGAGCTGTGCTAAATGCAATTTTTTTCCTTTCTGTTACGAGCGATAGTAAAATGTGAAACGAGTGTGTGTGAGTGTTTGGTTGAGTGGCTGAGCAAACACAGATATATGTGGATGGATATATATACATACATATATGTACCACATATACCTGAACCACCCCCGAAGCTGAGGGCAGCAGCCACTTTTGCTGACCCAGTTAAAAGTCGTTCGCCCCGACTTTGGTGCCACGTGCCACGTTTTTCACCCGCCTTGAGTTCTTGGCTCCAGCTCGCACAAGACTTTGCTTTCATTCGAGGTTACTTACCCCTTTTTCGGGGGTGGTGTTTGGCTTGCGGCTTAGCTTGTTTCACTTTTCCACAGCTGCTGCTGCTGCTTCTACTGTTGCTGCTGAGGCCAAAAATATTGTGTTTGTTTAGACTGGCATTTGTGGGGCCAAAGGAGGAACTTGTGTAAAGGGTTGCTTTCAATATTCAAGGGTTGTCTCATTTTACGACTAATTGAAAAGATGAAATATTAGGCTGAAATATTTGGCAAATTATAACTTTTGCAAACAAATGTAACCCAGATGAATTATGTCACGTTCTTGTCACTACAGATTTCAGGCAATAAATATCATAAGATTTGTGCTGCTCTTCAGTTTTTAAATAAAATATTTAAAGTTAAATATTAAATATATTTTACTCCTTTAAACATATGCTTTACGATTATCCCGCACTCTGTGAAGGAATGAACTTCTGTTGCGTAATCTCTTCCCATTTGATGTCACATTTGGCCAGCCTTTTGTTTGGGTTCTCCCCAGCCCGCTCTACATGTTGCACATGCACTAGCTGTTGCTTTCTCTTTCTCCGCTGCAATCTAGCTGGAAATTTCCCAGTTGGTTGGCAACATTCTAAAACTCTCGCACAGCCAGAGGGGCAGAAAAACAGAACGTCAACGAACTTGCAACAAACGCAACGAGTTTTTCTGCAGCATTGCTTTATTTTTGCTAGCTGTGTGAGCAATGAAAGTACCGCAACTCACAGAGCGAGCGAGATGGATGGCCGGTGAGAAGAGAGAGGGAGAAAGGCTGAATAGTTGCAACGAAGTGCATTGACTCTGCTTTCTTTGCCAAGCCAAAACGTTGACGTCAGCCCGGGTTGAATGCACTTTTCGCGCGGAAAAACCCGAGCCAGCCGAGACGCGAACCCCACGGCTGGCCCGATCACATGTTGCAAGTGGCAAGTGGCAGGTCTAGATGTTGCTACTGCAACTGCAACATCGGCGGCTAGAGGGTTCAATGCGCTGGCGATGTTTGCCGGCTGCACCTTGGCTATAATTGTCTTATGTCATAAGTCAAAAATCCATCTGACATTTTGCCGTTGACAGTTTTATGTCGTTTCTGCGCGCTCCGTTTTCGCCTTGACTTGGCCAATAATTAAGAGCGAATTATTTATGTGGCCTGTGTGTGTCGGGGCGTGCCATCTTGGCCAGGATTTTCGGTGGTCGGCGGATAGCTTGGCGTGGGAATGGCTCACGATTCGTTAATTGCCTGCCAAGGGAATCGTTCTTTGGGCCGCAATTAAGTTTAAGGGAGCTAAGATTGTTGGTACGAGTTAATTTGCTTGTTTAATTGAACTTTTGGCATGGGAAATTCGGCTGAAAATGATTGGTATTTAAGTTTTAGGGTTGGGCTTAATAGGGCTGAGCCTTTCTTATGTTAGCCGTGTATGTCAGGTGTTGCTAATTAACTATATAGAATACTCCTAATCATATTGATAAATGAAAAATGTATAACTCCCAAGATAGTTACCTTAAACAGTAGCATTATTTAAGTAGCCTACCAAGCGGTTAAACCTTTTTCCTAACGAATTTCCTCTTTCCATTGCAGGTAAGCTTTTGATTTTGATTCGCTCCGCTCAATTCCCTAGCCCACCCGCCAATTTTCATTGTAAGTACCGCCCTGAACAGGCCTTCAATTATCCCTAAAACAAAATGTGCGCCCTTCCTCCCGGACTAATTGATTTATGTGGCCGGCGCATTTTGCGCGATAAGCAGCACGATGTATGCCCCAGAGCCAAAAGCCAACCTCCAGTCAAGCAGTCCAATCCAATTCAATCCGAACCCGAATCGGAATCCGCGGTAGTAACAATGCAAGTTTGTTGAGCACGCGAAGCGAATGAGGAATGAAGTTCGGAACGGTTTGGTAGTCGAAAAAGAACCGCAAAGAAAAACCTTGCAACTGGCCGGCAGGCGTTTAGCTTTAACTGATTTCGCTGCTGCCTCTTTTTTCTTTTCTGGTTTTTATTTTATTTCATGCCGCCGCTTGTGTACTAACCTCGGACAAGCAGCCAAACGTTGCGGCGCAGCTCGTAATCCTTCTTGCTACCTAACGGTTACTGGCCGCGGTCAAAGACCGCTCCAACTGCCTCCCAGTAGCGCAGCTGCTGCCCTGGGTTTCCCCACCTTTTCCCCCCGTGAAGTGCCCCTTCCCACTCACTGTTTTGGCCAGGTTTTGATAGCAATGGTCATGCCACGCACGTTTCGCTGTTAGTTTCCAGTTGCCAGGCAGCAAGGGCCCACGGGCAGACCACAAAGTAGCCTGGGAATGCAAGGGGGAGCACGAAATGGGCAATCAGTTAAGGAGATGGAGGGCGGATCGAGGAGTTATCGTGTGCTGAAGTACTTATGTAATAATATTTCCAATAATTAAGCTATGATCAAGCTATGCATAAAGAAAAAAATGACTAAAATAAATAGGTAAATTTAGAATTAAATATCAGAATGCTGAGAGGACTAAATTCAAATATTTTTGTATTTTTGTATTTGTTCTTTGAAGTTCTTACGTACTCCTTGAGTTATTTGTACATCCTCGTCCCTTTTTAACAGCTTTCTTTAAAAAATATTCCAATATGTGATATTTTCATAATAAATATTTGATTTATATACCCATTATATCGACTACACATCTGCTCAATAATATATTTGACATATTCTCTGATTTATGAGCCGATTTCACTACCCAAAATGGTTTTTATTACGCTTCACTTCCACAACCTAAGCCCGCTTGAATATCATTGAAAACTCTTGACTCCAACCCGTGGAAAATTGTGCGTAAAGTGCGTGACTAAGCCTATCGCCGAGCCCCGTTCCCGTTTTCCCGGTGGAAAAGTGGGGGCACTGAGGCCAAAACCCTCTCAGGCGCTAAACAACGTTTTGTTTTGGCCACAAATCTCAGACACTCCATGCCGACTGCCGCATGTTGCATGATAATTATGCAACCCGGCTGTGCGCTGCAGGCCAAAAAAGATCAGCAACGGGCCAGCAGAGTGGCCCCGCCTCCTCGAACCACCCCGAACCATTCCCTCCTCCCCTCATCACCCTCTGCATCTGATTTTCGTAGTCGTTGCACGCGCTTTCATTGCATGCGTGTGCACCCCTATTCCCCCGCCCCTTCAACCCCCTCTCGTGGTTGGGGGCATGCCAACAGGCACTAACTCATTTCCGTCACAAATTCTATGAATGTGTAGCTGGCCCGCCCCTCGGTTGCCACTATTTTTATGGCAATTAATGTGGAACAGGCAGTTTTGGCCTGGTCAACGCTGCGTATGAGTAATCTAATATTTGCCCTGCCCCGTATAGAATTTTAGCTTTTGCCGTTTCTGCACTCTCGCATTGCTCATAATGCGGCTTTCGTTGGCTCTACGGATGCCTCCATATGGGCGTGTCAAGCGGAGGCGGGCCGTGCTAACGCACACAGTGCGTATGGGTAATATTGTAGATAGAGGCACATAATTGGGTTCCGAATGAAGTGGAGCGGGCCAGCAGTATCAAATAGGCATGGAATTACACATTATTTATTGCTTTTCAATAATTATTGTTAGCTGCAAATAATATTTGTCGTAGCTTTGTTGCATTTATTAACTACAGCATAACAGTTGTTGTTAGTTAACTCGAGAGATTTACCCGAAAATCCATCCTTTGTTTTGGAAAGTTCGTGCTGTTGCCCAATCATTAAAAAGCCATATTTTGGGCCATTATTTTTAAAGAGGCCCTATTGTCCTTACACACGATTATGTCATTGAGCGACGTTTGGCATTTTTTCCTGATTGTCTCACCAGTCCGTTAAATAGCTCCTAACATGGAGACCCTTAAGGCCCGATCTGAAAACAACACCTTGCCTCATTTAATGGTGTCGTGCCGTGTCGTGTCGAATCGAATCGAATTGAAGTCGCCTCATGTCAGTCAGGGCCTGTTGTCATAACCTCAAACATGCAACAGACGTCTGAAGACAACAAAAAATCCTAGCGAAAATGTCAAGCCGAGTGGAGTTTTGCAGTTTTCAGCAGAATAAGATCAAGCCGCTGGTAATTTATGTTGACTCTGAAAAAAATCGAATGTAAGACAATTTGAGATAGATTTTTTTCGGTACTCCGCGTTGTGCGAAACTCGTTCGTTAGCCTTCAGAAATCCGCAGCACGTACCTTGTTAGCCAGCCCGTACAATCACCTCAACAGAGTTGTCCAAAAGCCCCCCACACACAGCCCCCGTGGAAATGGGAAAACGTGACTCGATGGCGGACCCCAGTCAAGTAGATGGAATTGCATTTAATGGGCCCAAGCCTAACCGAACTGAACCGAACCGAGCCGCGCCGATTTTGCCCAGGCATTAAGATCTCGCTGTTCTCCGCTCTTTACAATTCAAATTCAAAATCGCAATTGATTTCGCTGGGGCTTCGTCTGTTACGTTTGATATTTGAATTTCGAGCCGACACCAATCCATAGGCATTAGGTCCAATAAAATTTGTATTTTTCGACAACAAATTGAAAAATCAAGCGGCGCTCTCAAGTGGGTGACACATGCAACGAGTCATTCAACTTGAGCGCAATTAATTCATTGAAATCGATGCAGAAACAACATATCAAAGCACTTCAATTATTTGATTGACTCTAGCAACTCGGCTTCTAGTTGAGTTACCAAGGTGTTTTAGCTATTGAATGGGCGCATGAAACCCCTTTAGTCCGTTTTGTTTGTTTTTTAACATTTGAGTGCCTAATTGTTCTTAAGAATCGCCAATAAACTGAAGTTAATTTCAATTTATGTTCTTAGACATGACATGATCTCATATTTGTGGGTTCATAAAAACAATACGACGCTATAAAATTTCAAAAATTCCTAATCCCTAATTTTCCTCAGACAGTCGCATAACAATCAATTTGCCGGCTAACCCATTTTTTTTTAAAGGCGCACAGAAATACTCCGCCAAAAAAGTTTTTTCTGCTTTTCCCTAGTTTTCCAACATGAATTTCGACTAAGAATAAAATTGTTCGAGTGCGAGTGCGGCGACAAATCGTTTTTCAAATGCCTAAAATTCGTGTTTCCGTCAGAGAGCTGTCAGAATAAGTCCCAAAAAATTAAAAATAAAAGAGCAGAACGACGCGACGTTGTCAGGAATTCACTTGAGAGGCGAAGACTATTTTTAATTGCTTTTAATTAACAGAACCTACAAAATTTTAAGTGACAAGCATAATAATTCTAGCTGCAAGTGTGCGTGCACGAGTGTGCTTGGCTGTGAGTGTGTGTGTGTGTCATTAATGCAATTATTTCGACAGCACAAATGTGACAGAAAAAACGCCGAAAAAAGAGGTAAGACGAGCAAAATGCAAAGAAGTCTTTTTTCGGCAAAGGCATTTTCGCCTGTGTTGTGGGTCACACAGAACATCCGAAGTAGATAAGAAAACGGCTGCCAAGCAAAAGGCAGTCGCAAGAAAAGCAAAGGAAAACTCGGCGAGAGAGAGAGACGAATGCAAAATATGCCGCTATACCAAGTGCAATGAACTTTGGGTGGGCGCCGCTGCCAGCGGAAAACTCTGCTGCCGCTCAAAAGCGACGACAAAACAGCGATGGAAAAACGACAGAACAGCACAGCACAGAACTCAACTGAAAAGCCAAGCAAATCAAAAGCACAGCAAAAGCAAAAGCAACGAAGTCAAGCAAGTTCTAGTTGAGGCAGGCCACCAAAAGACCGAAGAACTGCGGAGAACTCGGGCCCAGACCAAAAACAGAGCATGCATGTCATTATAAAAGTCTAGAAATATCGTTTGGACACTGGAAAAAATATATTAAACTTAAATATATACAGAGGCAACGGAATCCTTTGGAAATTATACCATATAAATTGTATAAATTTATAAATGCAAAAGCCTATTGATATGCATTAAACAAATCAAATGCTGATAAACGGAATATTATTAGCTGAACTAACTAAACTTTTATATGACCATGAACAGTTGCTTTACAAAGCTTCCACAACTTGAACCCACGATTCTTTCGGTGCATTTCTATTTGTATGCCCACTGATTAGGCTTGAAGATTTACAGCTAATCTATATTTTAGAATTGTATTCGTGAAGGGGGTGTTGGCCGCGGGGAGTACCCTAATCCAAGAACCATGCCCCTCTGCTAGCAAACCTCTTCCCAAGCAAACCCGTTGCGCCCCGCCCCTCAGGCTGCCTCCTCGTTTGCGGTTGGGTTTATTGAACTCGCCGAATTGGGTTAGCGTAGGTTAGCTTGGGTTAGGTTAGTTACTCGCCGCCTGCTGCGTTTTTGTATCTGTGTGCGAGTGCGCGCGTATCTGTGAGCGAGTGTGCTTGTTCTAAAATTGTGAAATGCGATAACGACTAACGCTGACTAACACCATACGAACGAGGGTAGTACATATGAAGTTGCTGCCGCAGTTCTTGTTGCTTTTGTGGGCTTTGATTTGGTTTAATTGCCCAAGGAATCGCGGGGTGGGGTAGGAGGCAAGCAGGCAAGCAGTTCGGGTTGCAAATGGGCAGGTGAAGTGGAGCCAGCCTGTCGAGAGGGTTCCCAGTGCTGCTCGGAATCAAAGTTCTATGGCTATGCACTTATGCAGGGTTCCGTGCGGAGTTCCAGTGGCTTCTCGCTTTTGATGGGAGTTCTGATAAGTGGCGGGGTCTCTATGATTGAGTACCTCAAATGGTGGAAATGGCTCGAGATGGCGCGGATAAGATTGCCCGCTGTTAATTGGGCTCTGTGTTTTCTGTGGTTTTTTATTTCTAAAGATCCTAACTAGGCTAGTTGCATATGAAGTCAGTTTAGCTGACGATGGGCTGGGATTGCTTGAGTTGGATTTATTTGTATTCAGTTTCATTTAATTGGTGAAGACACGGTATTTCTTTTTGGGTATTCTGGTTGTTTCTAGGGGCTTTGGACTTAGAGAGCGAGAGCACGTAGAATATTGACGAATTAAAAATGTAAATTTTATTTCCAATAATATTTTAAATCTTTTAATTTTTTAAGTTAATCGATTGAATCTAATTTTGTGCTCTCCTCTTGTATTTTCAGGTATGTTCTTCACTCCCTTTTTAAATAGGCATTTGTCCACCTGAGTAAGTCATTGAAATGGGATTGCGTAGAACGCATTCTTGGGATACCACCCCCGCAGATACGAATTCCCCCAAATTTCACCCGATAGCAATTACCACGCCACGCACAAGCGAGCGACCAAAAAACAGACGAACGGACTCGACCGATTAGTGTTCCTTCGAGAGTGTGCGTGCGTATCTGTGTGTTGGCAAGCGCCTCGAGTGCGCCTGTGTGCGTGTGCCACACTCTGTTCTATGGGGCACTATAGTGAGCTATGTGTAGAGTTGTTGCCATGCTCGTTGACTTCGTTGGCTGCAATTGCAATTGCGTAGAGAGGCTCTCCGCAGACACTCGAGGTTATTGAACGGCAGCGACCTCACTTTGCATCGCACTCACATCGAGACACATGTCCACACACACACATGCAAGCACCGCAACACACATTAGATTGCTGGGCAATTTTCTTGTTGCTCTTGTCGGGCAAACGCAATTTATAAATTAATCAAATAAATTATTGCCATTGGACAAGCACTGTCCGCGCTTGTGATAATCTTGTTGGCCACAAAGCATTTCGGTTCACTTCGATAATGTGGCGCAACGTTCTCGAAATTTTTGGAAAACTTTGCCATTTCGCCCACATGTAACGCGATTATGAGCGGTTTTGAGTTTGGGCCGAAAAGTAGACTGGTTAAGGGGCACTTACAAGTATTTGGTTAAAAATAAGCAACATATTATTGCTTAATACATTGGAAAAATGTACAGGCGCCGTCTGGACGCTCCAAATGGTTTGACCAAAATAATTTTGGACATGTAAATTTTCCATTAAAGTAATCATAAAATGTAATATTGCTTAAATATTATATTCATCTTATGTGACCAAAAAATATTGCAATATTTCCATTGTTTCTCAACCGAAATTTTTGGTGGACCGACCGAATTCGATTAATTTCATATAATTTGCTCAGACACCGAAATCTTGTCGGTAAAGATCGAATCTCGATGAACGGCTATGCAGCTAAAATTACTATATTCCCAACTGCCTAGAACTCTGAACTCAATATTTCAATTATAGACCGTAATCAACTCAAGCCACGCCCACTTCCTGCAGTGAGAATTTGCTTTTTGCATCGGCAGCGGCAGTCTCTCACATATATGACTCAATATTGAAAATAATTTGCAATGACTTTTGTCATAAATTGTTCAAAGCTGTTGCATAATCCAAGTCAGAGCTGCAGCTGTGCGCTCGTACACCTGGAGAAAACTATAAGGACTTTTTTATAAGTGACCTTATTAAATGAAAGTAACCATAACTACGATTTAAAGTGTTCCTATAGGAACATTTTAATGAATTAAAAAATATTATCAGTTGAAATTCAATATTAACGTAATTTATGATCTACTATACATTTTAAGTTCTAAAATTAAATAAATTAAATTTGTAGTTGTCCTCTTAATTTCTTTATACATTAAGTGGTAATCAAAAGTTTTTTGTATATGCTATCAACGAAAAATAGAATTTTAGTTGTATTTTTCTCCAAGTGTAAGCATTTAAAGCGCCCACTTAGCCGAGTAAGATGGCGATAGTGATCTCAATGCGTTGCAACTGAAACAAAATCAAATCACACTCGAAAAAATCACAAAAAAGCGACGCACGCCCAAATACAGCACGTGAGCTTACATTTTGGCTGGTTTTGATCATTTTTGGAATCCTGGATTTCGGGTGAGTCATTAAAAGAGCCGCCAACAGCAATGAAGAATTTATATGACAGCAAAGACAGCCGAAAAAGGCGAAAACAATGATTGAAATTACATTAATACCGGCCATTAAAGAAACCAGAATGAGACGGGGCGTGAGTGGGAGTGGGACGAAAGAGTGGGAGACAGGGACGGGTAGAATCAGGGGCTTCGGCTCCGACTTCGACTTCGTTCAGAGTTCAGTGCACTTTTGGTCAGCTTGAGGCCGTCATCACCTGATATCCCCATCTCTCTCAGCCAGCCTAGCCCCGTCTCTTTCGCGCTCTGCCAAATGGCAACGACCTGCGCAGAACTGCAGTTAGATTCGCACTGCTGCTGCTGCTGCTGTTGCAGTCGCACGCAAAAGACCTTGCCTCTCTCTTTTTTTTCGTGGGTCTCCAAAACGGGTTTCATGCCCCATGTGCGAGTGTTTGGTCAACTGTTTTAATATTTGCCGCAATTGCCTGACTTGTCTTGGATTAGATTTGAGCTGTTTGGCATTATTGTTTCTCTATTTTTGTGTATATATGATTACCTTTGTTTGCCTGCTCTGCTACCAGACCCAAATAACAATCGCGCAATAATGCTAGATAATTGTTTTGAGCGCCGAAAAGTGTTTCCACTTGCGTCAATTGCGAACGGGTTGGCCAAAAATAGGGTAATGAGGGAGTTTTGATGGGGTAGCTTTAAATTCATTTTGCTAAACAAAATGCCTAATAATGCTGTCGTTCAGAAGTAATCAAAGTAATCATCACAGCTACTAATTCTTTTCAATGACTGACTTCTAAAAGAATTTAGTAAACCATTTCATTTCCGTCTCTCTTCGGTATTTTTAAAAACTACGATGATAAAAAGTTACATAATAATGAATAAATTCATTCAATGTGAAAATTGATGTTAATCTACAAAGGTAAATCGCCACCTCAGAAATACATCAGCAGCCATGGTATTCCAAATTCGACACCTCCCCCGACAAAATTGAATTCAAGCTTAACCAGGCGTGTTCTAATGCTTAGAGCTTAGCTATCGATAGATCGGATCAAAGGCCAAACCACACAAAAGTAATTGCAAAATAATTGCGGCGAGTTCATTGAACTACTCGCCACTCGCCGTCTCTTTCGCACGCCGTGACGCACGTCTGAAGGGGAACAGGCAAATAGATGGGAGACAAGTACCGAAAAAAATAACAAGTAGCGAGAAAAAACACAGAACTAGCCGCGGGAGAAGCGGGAAATGTGTGGTTATAAATATTCGGATATAAATATGAGAAGCACCGTATGTGGAGCACCGATGCCCGAAACTTATTTAACAAAAGATGGAGAGATGAACAGGGGACACTTCCTGTCCTGCCACTCGTGCTTTCTTCCTCTGCGGAATTTATCCTTCAACTTTGGCCAGCTGCGGTCATTGCTCCAGCTCTGGAGTCCGGAGGCCCCAGAGCTACCGGAGCAGCCGAGAAACGGAGTCACATGACCACCTTCGGCTAGAAAGACGGGTTGGGTGGGAGGCAAACACTTTCGTTGCACCCAGAGCGTAACCCCTAAAAATTTTCGTGTATTTCCACAATCAACCCCCGAACCCGTGCATCCGGTTCGGTTTTTTGCTCGGTTCTCGCTTCGATTCTTGGCCCCAGCTACGAGAGTTGAACGCACTGAAAGTGGGTCAAAGCAAAACCGAGACACCGCTGAAATCACCCGTACGCCCAACCACCCACCACCCCCGAAAACACGGGAAAAGTGAAAAGTGGGCTGGGTCTGTGGGCAGCATTCTGTCTTCTGACAGGGCACAGGTGTCTTCCATTTCATTCCATACCATCCCATTTCATTCCACAACAGCAGTCCGCATTTCCCTCTGCGGAGAGCCAATTTTTCGCCTTGAGTTCATTGGCCTGGTTAAAGGACAGAGCTCCACTTCTTCCTCTTCACTATCGCAACGAAAGTGTTTGAGTGGAAAACTAATCACTGCAAATTGCAAAAACGGGAAGAGTACGCGTGGGCTAGGGGCTGCATTCCCTTTGAGTTGTAATGGGAGTCCTTTGACGAGATTTTAATCAGTGAGTCGCAGGATCAGGTGGTTTGGCCAGATTTTTGGTTTTAAGAGGTTAAAGTCTTACCTTAAATATTTACATTTATGTAAAAAAAATGATGGACTCTTTCGTGCTAGAACATACATATATGGTTATCATAACCCCAGGAAAATGTTCTGACTCATCTTGCTTTTGGCCAATTTCTATGGCAACCAGGTGGTCGCATAAGCACCTGGCCATTTTGACCAATTAAATGCAATGCATTTCCTTCCTGAGGTCACTTCCTCTCCGCTTCTTCTTCGCAGAGCGCTCTTCTCAGCGGGCAACTGTTCCTAGGCACACAAATAGAAACCCCCTCCCCCACATAGATTGCTTATGCAAAAAAGAACCATTTTGCTGAGCGCCAAGTCAGGAGAGCGCTCTCTTTCTCCGATTCCCCACCTCTCTCGCTCTCTGGCGCTCTGTTGATACCATTTTCTTTAAGGTTATTGCAGTGCAATGTCCTCAATTGTCGGTCGCCTTGGTGTTTTGCTTTTCTCATTGCCTTTTTCGGGAGCTCAGATGCTGTCGCAATGTCCCTTGCACTCGTTCTTTCCCCGTCTCTTTCTGCTCCTCTATGTGCCTCTCTTTCGGCGGCAGTTGCCCTTCGCTGGCACAAAATGTGAAATGTGAAAGGTATTTCCGTTTTATTGTCGTGGCTCCGATTCCGGAGTTCAATATTGGTTTATTTTGTTGACTTCTGATTTGTCATCATTTGTGGTTTATTTGCCAGTGTGGGAACACATTAAATATGGTTAGCTGGAAAGCAAAGGTAATCTGGATTACTTTTGGTCACACGAAATGCCTTAAATATGTTGATTTACGCGCAGGGATTACGACCTAATGAGAATTTATTGATCTTATAGCATGTCATATGTTATTCGAAGGGAAAACTTTAAAAATAATTACACGTATGCCGTGTAGTATTGCCATATTATGATTAAAGTTAAATCGTCATATTGTATGTCTTTCTGGCATTTATAATGTTCCCCTGTTAGTTCAATAAATCAGCACATGTATTTGATTGGCTATGGTTGTTCTAGAATTAACTAAACATGTTCCTGACCACGCAACCCCACCCCCAAAGACTGCCGCCCCAGCCACCCCTACATACCGCCCCAAATACAAGAACAAATACAAACACAAAGACAGGCAGCAAAAGCAGCAGCAACAGCAACGTGCTCCACAATAACAACTATTGCAAGGCGACCATGAAGGCAGCGGGTTGAACGAACTGAGCGCCAGCAGCGCAGCAGCAGAGCCAGCGACTGCAGAAGTGACGTCAATGAGCGCGAGGCCACATTGCCACAGTGTGCGTGTGTTGGTGTGTTCTGTGGGGGAGGATTGCAAGTGCAAGCGAGAGGGTGAGAGTACTCCCTTTTTGCCTACGTGCGGCTGACCTCGTGTTGCTTTTACTACTAGAACATAAGGATAACGCGAGGAAGAGAGGCACAGTGAGAGGCGGCATTATCCTTGGTGGCTGGGAGCGTTGACCTCTGACCTGAATGGTTGGCCAGGCGCAGGTCGCACAGTTGTAATTCGAACATAATTTAGGAAAATATTCTAAGAATATAGATTAAATCGCTTGATTTTGGAATTTTTAGTAATACTTAATAGTAACACTTGAATTGACCATGAAAATTCTATTGATATTTGGCTTTTGTACAGCTAATACTTCTGTCCACTCTCAAAGCTGAAATGCCCCCTCGAATTCTCCAAATAGTTCGCATTAACAATGTTTGCCTGTTAATCTTTCTTTGAATTATGAGCCACTGTCGACTAAACTTCAAGACGAGCTTGACGAACGAGCGTTGAATGAACTGCAAAGCGCCATAAAGTTCCGGATCGGATTTGAAGTGCCAGTCTGAAGTCTGAAGACCCAGGCACGTGCTAATTGCTGACGCATCGCATGAGCTCCCAAAAGGGAGGAAGCAAAGGGGTGGGGGCGGAAGAAACAGGCTGGGAGAAAAGCGGTCGACGAAGTTCTGAAAGCCCAACAAACGATCGACGTTATGACAGGAGATTAGGTATTGTCTGTTTATGTGGCAGTGTGAGTTGTTTTTTAATATGTGTGGGGGCGGCTGACGCAGCTCAGAACATAAAAATGGGGAAGAAAGAACAGGGGAAGTGGAGATCGGTCGGGAAGTTTCCAAATGGTTTCGGGGAAGTTTGTGGAATGTCTTGTTTATGTTTCAGATATTCAGATATTGATTAGGGAAACCTATTTTGGTAGAGATCAGCTTGGAATTGAGGCGATAATTTAAATTTTCCTATGAAACACTTTAGATCCCTTGATCATTCAATCACCACATAGATACGAAAGTATCTTGAGCTAATTTCGACACCCATTCAGCCACGTTATTGTTCCATTTTCCTTCGTTTTCTCCTGGCAACCATTAAATTGCCAAACATTTTTGGACCTGCTCAACAGCTCTTCTGGGGCGATCGATCGATCGAATTGATGTCAAGTTCCGACGGTAGCACCCTCCCCAAAGAGAAGAAATACACCCCAAGCAAAACAAAGAACCGAAACAGAACAGAAATCTTGGTCAAGCAGTTTTTGAGGCGGCGATCGTGCCAACAGGTAGGCGGTTTCAGCAAAAAACACTGCCAGCAAAATAAACAAAAACGGCAAGAATCCCCCCGCGGCATAGAACCATTCATGAAATCAACTCGAGCCCACCGAAAAAAAATTAAAAACAAAAATTAACAACAAATTACAGCCGAAAATATGTGCGAAAGCAGAGCCGAATAGAAATTATTTAACAAACAAACTAAGAGTGAATTATAAAGTGACGTTACGGATCAAAAAAAGGGGGAGGCCAGAAAGAGATGGTGCGACGGGACGGGGAGCACGACAGAGAGCACAGTGGGAAGAGAGAGGCTATGGGTATGGCTATGTGTGCTTGTCGAAGTGCTCTCACTTTCTTTTGAAACTTGTTATTCGCTTTGCGAGCAGAGTTCATTCACATTTGGCCACGCCATGAGAGAGAGAGGAAAGCAGAGGGAGTTGGAGTGGCCGAAAGAGAGGGGAAATGGCACGGCACAGCTGTTCTCGAAAGTTCCCCAGTAGCCGCGTTCGAAAATGAGCGCAAATCTCTTAGCACCCCCAACCAAGGTGCAATGACCCCCGATTTGGCAGCTTATATTGCAGGCTCTGTTCAGAAATTTGCGAAAAATGTGTGCAAATTTTTAATTGCCAAAGATTTCCTTGAAAGCATTTCGACAGTTTTATATGCATTTGTGCATACTGAACAAGCTCCCCACACCCTCCCCCTTAAAGCCAGGCCCACCTGAGGTTTCTGTGTCGTTGACCGACCGCCAGAGCTCAAAAATCGCACAAATATACATATAAACATATACCCAAATACATACGTATATATATCTGCCTGAACTGCAGCGAATTTGCATGCAAAATGCATTGAGAGCACAGCTCGCTCTTTACTTCGATTCGAGTTCGTTCGGTTTCGGCCTCTCCGTTCGGCTCTCTCGCCATCCCGCTCCCGCACACATTGGCCTCTCTCTCGCAGCTCCACATTCGAAGGTGGCTGACCGAAATCTGGGTCACGACAATGGCGGGGTTCGTTGAACTGAACCACCGCCGCAGTCGCTGTCGCAGTCGCTGCCGTGCTCGCTGCTCTGCCTCTGCTGACGTCGTTAACGTTTTGGGGCTTTCGGTTACGTAGCTCGTGTGCGAGCGAGAGAGGCTACTAGAGGGACTGCGACACACAAAGTTGTGTGCATTTTTTGGCCCCAAAAAATCACAATGGACACAAAATATTATTTAATACATCACATAATTGTTTAATCATCTGGCTGGAAAGTGTCGAGTTCATCGAACTGCCAGCGATTGACAAATTGCGATTTTCAATGCGGCAAAAATATTTACTCAAGCAAATTGTTTGCACTTCGTTAATTAGGCGGGGAGTGCCGCCCAAATTGGGTCATATTTGCAAAGTATCTAAGAAGTTGGAGAAACAGCTGCTCAGACATTTATTTTGTACAAAACAATAGTAAATGTTTACCCTTATTTTAATTACCAAATTTCTAAATAATCAGTAAATATATTGGAACACTTTCCTTTGCCAGACGTTTGTAGTCGCCATCTAAAATTATAACAAGCTTACTGCATTATAACTCTTTGCACATTTCGAAAATTGGGAGCTTAGCTACCATGCTATAACGTCTAAAGAGTCTGAAAACTATCGCACAACTTTATCTCATATATTTCGAACTGTTCTGGAAACACACCCCACCCCATCCCCTCGGGTTTAGCTGACCCCAAAAAGCGTTCGGGAACATCGTTCCACATCTGAGATCCTCTTAGGCCTGTCATACTCGCTTTGATAGCTCAGCCAGCCCCCATATCAATTAATCTTATTTGTCACTCATTTATCAAAACATGAGCAAACACAATACGCGCGCTCGGAATCTATGGGGCACAATCGAACAGCCCGCCTGTTCTGTTTTGTTATCAAACAAAGCTGATCAGTCAGGTGGCAGTGGCAGCACAACTACCTGAGATACCTGAGCTACCTGAGAAATCAGAGTGTCGCGTGGGTGTTCGAAGAATTGTTTACCAGGCGCCCCCACAGCAACAGCAGCAACAACAGCAGCAGCAGCAACAGCAGCGACAATCCCCGCAGCAACATCTATTGTTAGACGCTGGCGTCGCTGTCGACGCTTTGGAGTGAACGTCCTCAGTTGGCACACAAAACAAAAACACAAAACGACAGCAGCAACATCAGTGGGGAGTAGGAGCGGGACGGGGCAGTGGGGCACTGGGGGAGTGGAGGCCGAGAGAGCGAGAGAGCGACCCGAAGCAACACAACACCAGCACGAGGCCCAAAAAGTCACTTCGGCTGGCTTCAGCTTGTGTTGCTCTGGGTCGTTTTGTGTTGCTGGTGGACGCTGCTTTCATTCGCAAATTGCTCGTCGTTGGCAGCGGTTGTGCAGAGCAAGAAAAGCGCGCGAAAAACCAAGCAAAAAATTAAAACAGCTGGATCAAGCGAAAGAGATAGAGAGCAGAGCCAACAGCAACAAATGTTCAATAGCAAATGATATCGCATATTTTTGTTGGTGCCAGTGAAGTGAGATCAAAGTGAAGTGTGCAATGTTCCTTATTAGCAAATCGTAGAGCAACCAACAATCGAGAGTTCAAGTGTCATTTCGAAGCCAAAAAGCAAAATCTCTAATTCAAATATGGTTTGTGCAATGCAAGAGGTTGCTGCCGTGCAGCAGCAGCAGCAGCAACAGCAACTCCAGTTGCCCCAGCAGCAACAGCAGCAGCAGCAGACACAGCAGCAACATGCAACAACGATAGTGCTGCTGACAGGCAATGGCGGCGGTAATCTGCACATTGTCGCCACACCGCAGCAGCATCAGCCGATGCATCAGCTCCACCAGCAGCATCAGCACCAGCACCAGCAGCAGGCCAAGAGCCAACAGCTGAAGCAACAACACTCGGCGCTGGTCAAGTTGCTGGAGTCGGCGCCAATCAAGCAGCAACAGCAGACGCCCAAGCAAATTGTTTACCTGCAGCAGCAGCAGCAGCAACCGCAACGCAAAAGACTGAAAAACGAAGCAGCAATCGTACAACAGCAACAACAAACACCTGCAACACTAGTAAAGACAACAACCACCAGCAACAGCAACAACAACACCCAGACAACAAATAGTATTAGTCAGCAGCAACAGCAGCAGCAGCATCAGATTGTGTTGCAGCACCAGCAGCCAGCCGCAGCAGCAACACCAAAGCCATGTGCCGATCTGAGCGCCAAAAATGACAGCGAGTCGGGCATCGACGAGGACTGCCCCAACAGCGATGAGGATTGCCCCAATGCCAACCCGGCGGGCACATCGCTCGAGGACAGCAGCTACGAGCAGTATCAGTGCCCCTGGAAGAAGATACGCTATGCGCGTGAGCTCAAGCAGCGCGAGTTGGAGCAGCAGCAGACCACCGGAGGCAGCAACGCGCAGCAGCAAGTCGAGGCGAAGCCAGCTGCAATACCCACGAGCAACATAAAGCAGCTGCACTGTGATAGTCCCTTTTCGGCGCAGACCCACAAGGAAATCGCCAATCTCCTGCGCCAACAGTCCCAGCAACAACAGGTTGTGGCCACGCAGCAGCAGCAGCAACAGCAGCAGCAGCACCAGCAACAACGAAGGGATAGCTCCGACAGCAACTGCTCGCTGATGAGCAACTCGAGCAACTCCAGTGCGGGCAATTGTTGCACCTGCAACGCTGGCGACGACCAGCAGCTGGAGGAGATGGACGAGGCCCAGGACTCGGGCTGCGACGATGAACTGTGCGAGCAGCATCACCAGCGACTGGACTCCTCCCAGCTGAACTACCTGTGCCAGAAGTTCGATGAGAAACTGGACACGGCGCTGAGCAACAGCAGTGCCAACACGGGGAGGAACACGCCAGCAGTAACAGCCAACGAAGATGCCGATGTAGGTTTAGAGCGTGGGGAATATAGCTTAGCTTGGCTTACTTTTAGACATCTAATACCCTGAAAGATATATCCTCTCATTTACCCTTGTTTACCAACCATTGATGATTATAAGTGGCTAATTTGTTCCATATTTTATTATCGTTACAGGGATTCTTCCGCCGCTCCATCCAGCAAAAGATCCAGTATCGCCCGTGCACCAAGAATCAGCAGTGCAGCATTCTGCGCATCAATCGCAATCGTTGTCAATACTGCCGCCTGAAAAAGTGCATTGCCGTGGGCATGAGTCGCGATGGTGAGTACCTTGGGTTCTTTTCTATGCAAATATCAAATAAGGGAGTGCGACTGATAGAACGGGCCAAATTAAATCAAGCTCAAACCAATGCTAGCAGCCACATTTGCACGAGGGCAGCCGACTGGCATACGAAGTGCCTTCGGCTGCTCGGAGTTCAATGACCAGCCGTGAACGAAATGAGTGTGAGTGTGAGTGTGAGTCGGGGTATGAATGTGGCTGTATTGCAACATTTCGCTTGGCGCGATTTCATGGCGAAGTAAAAGTTGTCTATTTTGTTTAAACAATTTCCCCGAGCAACAACAAAAACCACCCGCATGATAAATTGAGAGCAGGTTGTCGGCGAGAAGTGTGCGCCATTTCGAAATGGTGTTAAAAGTTGAATGAACGCACTTAACCCAAATCCATAATGGAGACAGCAGAGCGAGGCCATCGTGTCTCTCGCGCTATCGCCATCTCTTTCCTTCTGGGCTCTCCTCGCTCTTTCGCTCTTTTCGTTACGCTGACTGCATTTGTTATTATTGAGTTTTGTAATAATTTGTTTAAATTAAGATCACAGCCCGGAAAATATTTACAGGAAATAGCCAGCGATTATGAAAGCACATCACACACACACGACACACACACACACTTAAACTCTCTCGCACTCTCTTTTCCACGTTCATTGACTTCTCGCTGGGCGGCCATGTTTGCTGTTTGCAGTGAAAACGAAAACGAAAGTGGTTCATGCGTGTGTGTGTGTGTGAGGGAGAAAGATGGGGCTAGAGCGGCAAAGGGAGACGGGGATACGCTGTTTTGTAGGCAGCACGCAGACGCTTTGTGTAAAATATGTAGTATTTGTTGTTGCCTTCGATGTTGTAATTGATGGATTAGATTTTGATATTTTTCGAATGTGGAGCGCGCGTGTGAGGCAATGGGAAAGTAAAAAATAGGCAGACACAAAATAATAAGCTATTTACATCATTGTGCTTAGTATATGTATGTTTGTCAGGTTGTATTAATCAGCAGAGCTTATTGTCTATAAGGAGCTACAACGCCTGCTTATAAAGAAATCATGTCCATATTTTAGCCAAATCATCCCCCCATTAATTTTGACTACTAGTTTTATGCTTTTGTTTACCACCACCAAACATTAATGGGATCTCTATGCTGTCACCATTTAAATGCCATCGTTAATTAGCCACTAACCTAGAGCAGAACGCAATAATTTTTTAGCAAATCCTTGAACTAGTTCTGCGCCTAGAGCAACCCAAAGCTGCTGCCAAAAATACGCCATGTGAACCGAGCAAATATTCGACCGTCAACCAAATAAACAGCAAACTCGAACTCGGCAACAGCAATGAAATGAAATGAAATCGAAAAAATGAAAGAAAAACAAAGAGAAAAGGCAAAGCAACAAATTTCGAATTGTTTATAATAAAAATGACCGTGTGCTATTTAAGCGACTGCGCTGCCGGTTGCCTTATCTTTCAAGGAAAATTAAAATAAAACGCACACACCAAAAACCCAAAACAAAAAAAAAAAAAACACAAAAAAACATCGAGGGCCGCTGATTAACAATTTACAGTTATAAAACAAGAGCGAGTAACCTAGAAAACGCCACGAAACAATAATTTATTTTTTGTTTATTAAAAATCACGAAGAAGACGTTGCATACTTTCACTTTTTGGAAAAAACCAAACCAAAAAAAAGAAATGGAATATAATTGGTGGCCATTTCGAAACACTTTCTTTTTCATTTCGCCTGCTTTCATAATTTCTTCGCCAGTAATAGGCGCCATTTTGTTGGTGTTGCTGTTGTTTTCTGTTTTTCTTTTTTGTATTGCAAAGACACGAAAATAACGCAAGAAATGAAAACGAAACCGAAATTTAGCGCACACAAGCGCCCCCCTCGAAAAAGTCAAATAAAATACGTCCCAACTCAGCTCAGTTCATTGACCGCCGCTGACGTGCAGCGAAACTGGGTCACCATTGGCAGCGCAGCGGCAGCGCAGTCGCCGCGCTCGGCAGTGAAGGTAGTTGCGTCTGTGTGAGTGACTCGCATCTGTGTGAGCGGCGATAGTAAACAGCGAACAATGTGCACAACACAACACTCGTCGTCGCTCAATTTCGCCGCTCATTTTGCATTTGATTTGGCGGATTTGCATCGAAATTTATTAGTTCGCCGTGGGCTGGCCAAAAAAAAAAAAGTGGAAACAATAAATCCTTGGATTTTTCTCGCCATATTCCATACATATTTATTTGTGGTCGCCGTGCTTTTCCTTACTAGCAGAGCCACATGCACATGCACACATGCTGGCTTTTAATTGAAATGAACTTAAATTAGCGCGAGGTTAGGCAAATTGAAAGTGAATATGCGACACGAACGAGAATCGCGATAAAGCCCGCGAAAAAAAGAGGGGTGGAGGTCGATCGAAATATGCTTGGAGATTAGCCGAATTGGGAGTCGTTCGAATAGCAAATATAACTAACTAGCTAAGCTACTGCATTATATATCTTGGTTTATATCCCGATCAAATCGCTGCCTGGCAACTAAGCGTGAGGCACATAGACAACCGCACCTACCAGCTACCAACATGCACAGCAGCAATTAGAAGTCCCAAAGGCACATAAAATAATCAAACAATTGTCAATTATCGAAGGCATAGCATTTTTTCCATATAGACACATAAATATAAATATATATAAACGAGCAACTACGACACGCTCGTTGTTGCTGTTGTTGTCGCAATCATTATTATTTTGAGGCTACACACACACACACAGCAGCAATGGCAACAGCATGCATGTAGATTTCGCCTTGCCTCGCCGCTGCGAGTGTTTTGAACTTTATTCAGGTCAATTACAAATACATTAAAGTGCCAGTGCTACACACAGATACTCATGGCAAGCTGTTGACTAAAATAATATTGGAGGCTACACAAAATTTACAATAACAACGAGAACAAGGCGGACAAGGAGACCAGAGACCAGAGACCAGATACTAGAGACCATGGAACGAACGGCAAGCGTTTGGGGCTTTTGGGGTTGGGCATTTGGTAGGAGTTGAATACTTGGAGCAGTTCAAGGAGCCTTCGACTCGGCTCATGAGAGTGGGCGCGTGAGTGGGCGGCGCTGGAAACAGCTCACAGCTTCAAGTACAAAATGCTAATGATGACGATGTGGGTGGGGTTCTACGTTGAGGTGGTGGGGTCGGGTCCTTTGACTGCACTATTAAGGCGGTGAAGGTTTATGTGAGGCAATTGAAAAGGTTGATCAGACTGGGCAAAGCTTAAGAACTATGCCGAAATAGAGGATCATCCAAAAGCGTAATGTATTTGGTATGTTTTTAATCAAGCCAGTACTTTCTGGTACTTTCTTTGGGTCCAATTACTACACTGCTTATACAATTACTATCCATAAGTAAAATCATTTCACGCGTGTCATCCATCGCCGAAAAAAGGGAGGATACAAGCGGCAGAAAGAGAACAGCGAGCGAAATGCTTCAGCAACGGCAGCTGCTTGACAACTTGCGTTTTGGCCGCCTGCTGGCGCTTCTTTTGCTTGCTTTTTTCTTGGCTTTGGTTACATAAAGTCGTTGCCTGCCTGCCTGTCTGCCTACCTGCCTTCACCTGCCTCACAAAAGGCAGCCACAAAAAGTGGTTAACGGTGAAATTGCGAAGAAAAGAGCGCCAAAAGCAACGAATCGAAGAAAGAAACGAAACGCAACGAAACGCTGAGAAAACAAGGCAAGAGCCAAAAGAGTTGGCTGCCAACGGCGAACGTAACAAACTTGTTTTACACGAGACGCTGGCGTCGCCTACTACGCAAGCTGAACCTTCAAAAGGTTCATTTACCTCTCGCCACGAAGAGCGTTCGTCTGGCGAACGAGCCGAGCTTTGTGCATGCACGCATCTATGTATCTGCATCTGTATTATATATTTTTTCCCGGGGAGGAGCGGGCGAAATAAAAAATGTACTTTCGCTTTTTTCAATGCCTCGGCGCCAAAAACTAGTTTGCCAGCTCTCAAATCCGGAGAGTTGCTCCGAGAGAGCAGCGTTGCAGCAATATTGCTGCTGCTGCAGTTGCTGCTGTTGCAGTTGCTGCTGCTGCTGCTCTTGGTGTTGCTGCCGCTGCTGCCGCTGCTGCTGCTGCTGCTGCTGTTGCTGGTTTTGGGCCACAGTTAAGCGAGCGACCGAGCCGCAGAGTTCAACGACTCTTGTAAAATTTCTCGAAGGTTTCGCATTGCAACATCCAGCGGCGAGCAGTCGCAACTTGTTCGAAGTCGGAGCTGCATTTGCATGCCGTCTCTCTCTCTGCCAGCATACGAGTATGGCCCTCTCTTTCGCATGTGCGCTGAATGCTGTTCATTGCACTCGGCCTCGTTTCGTTTCGTTCGGCTGCAATTTTTGCACGACGTCAGAGGCTGAGCGAAACGCGAATGTTTCAAACTGTCGCTGCTTGGGGCACCGGGCAGGGGGCTTGCAGCTTGTCGCCGAGTGCAGCGACTTCTATTTGGGTCAGGCACGGTCATTCGCCTCTGCCGCAGCGACGACTGCGACGGCATTGGCGCGCATTTATTCGAAAATGATTAGACACGAAATGGAATTATTTTTGCGTATGCGTTTGAAGTCCGTTCGCTTGAAATGCGCGTAGATGCAGATCAGCTTGACCCAATTTCAATTACGCGCGCGGGGGGAGGGGTATTTTTTCTGAACTTGTAAACAAGTTGTCTGTGTTTACTGGGCGTTTTTCGGGGCGAAATTGTAAAGGTCAGGGGAATGGAAAGGAAAGGTATTTTGTATTGGAAAATATTATAATCATTTTACCTTTTTTTATATTTTTTTAATATATTTTTAATATATTTTATAAGGAATAAGTAGCCTCATAATGCAAAAAAAAAAAACATTTAAATGCGCCTGCCTTTGTATGCCTTTTGTTTGATTTTCGCCTGCTGTTCGCGCGGCGCGTCATCGATGAGAAATGAAACCAGGCACGACCTTTTCATGTAAAATTAATAATATGGCACAGGGTCTACTCTACCCTGAGCAATCCGAGCGATGTCAAGTGCTATGCGCCATATGCTATGCGCTATAGGCGGCGACCTCCCCGGCGATTTTCATTGAGGCATTTTTCATGACCCACAAAAAGCGACGACGACAACGAAGGCTCCAAACCGAAAATAAAACTAAAATGCTTGCTTATGCGGGGGCTGTCTTTGTCTTGAGAAATTTCAAGAAACTTCAAAACAAACGCATGATGGCTTCGTTATTATTATTAATTTTATTATTTGGGGTTCACTTCGGCCCCTTTCCTTGGCATATAATTTCTTTTGTGAGTGCCCCCCTTTGTTTGTCCGTGCGGCTCTTTCCACACGCTTCGATCGCGTTGTAAACAACTTACGCAAGCAAACCAAAAGCCAAGAAACCAAAGCAACAACAATTGTGTCGCTTATGTGACTTTACGTAAAGCCATCCAGAGGTGTCTGTGAATCACCTTCTTCCCCATTCCCATTCCCCTGCCCCTTGCCCCACACATCCAACAGCCCCCAACCGAAAGTAGGCCTAACCCTCCGCACTCTTTTCGTCTTTCTCCGCTCGGTGGGTGCAATGAACTCGAGTGTCTCGTAAACAACAAGTTTGGTTTTCGGCTTTCGTTTATTATTTCCCCGTAATTCAGGAAGTCAGCCGCGCAAATGCCCAAACAGTAACAAGAAAGCATAAACAACTCGAGTTTAGAAAGCAACTTGATACACGGCACTTGGGATGGCACGGCGCTAAATGGGGCTGACGTCGCGACTTGTCGCAGTGAAAGTGAAACTTGTTAATTGGCTTTTAATTGCCGACATTATTGTGAATGTCAATTATGACCACAGCGACGCTATCGAACTGGTTTCAGTTCGAGACGCAGAAGACTCTTATATAAGTTTTGCATTGTAAATGAAAGATGAGAAATTAAGAAATTTAGATTCCCGTTGAGCTTACTATATTCCTATCTACACAAATTATGTTTCAAACAGCAAAGTCCCAGTTTGAGCATGGCGAAACATTGGATGTAATTATAAATAAGCCCATTAAATTACCAGTCTGTTATCACATCGCAATCGTTTCGTTTTTTGGGCCACCTTCGCCCCAGTGGAATCCAGTTGTTTCTCCGCCCTTCCGCCTTCTGTTCGGTGCTTAGCCCCAATCTTCGGGGCGTTATGCAACCATTATAGGCCTACCTAAAAGTGTTGACCAATCCAGTTGCTTGCATTTCCACGGCACGCACGAAAATTTCTACCCGAAAAAGAGCCAAACAACTTTCACTTTTACTTTCGTCGCATCGCCGGAATGATTATTAAATGTTGCTCGTTGTTCGTTACGTTTTTGTGGCCTCATTCGGGCCGCTAAGTTCATTGACCAGTGTGCTGGGGTAAACCGAACCGACTCGATGACAAAGCCAGAGTTTGAATAAACAAACAATCTGGAACACTCACGTCAGTTGGCGATGATCGCCCAATGAGTCAGCTATGAAAGCAGACAAAATATCTGCATTTAAATGCAAACTCAATGCTTAACCCTCAGCTAGCCGACGGGGCCAGTGGCGTCGTAAATTATCCACTCAGGCGCTATGTCATCAAGCTTGATTTAACAATCTCATTACTGGCCTCAGCCTCCATCCTCGATTTTCCACCTGCCAACGAGACGTATGCGCAATGTTCCACTCACATCACTCATACGCAGTGTGTATGATGACAGTGTGCAAAATATTCAAATTACAAGTGCGAAAAAAGCTTGCCGAAAGCTTGCATATGCTCCCGCGTGGTGAAAAGCTTTGTGAAGCTTAAGAGCTGTAAAGAGAGTCAGTGTTGCTCTTAAATTTTCTCTCCGAGTTTATTGAACTTTCCTGCCGCAGCAAAAGAGATATATGCGCCGATAAAAAACATGAAGAAGAGCTGTTGGGGCAAGCTTATCACATAAAGCTTATCAGCGCTTGAACTTGCTTTGTGTGTGGGGTGGGTCATTGTTTCTATATATTAAAGAGCAATTAGGAAATGTGCATATAAAAAAATAAGAATTGAGAAAGTCATATTGTATTACAACAATTGTTTTTAATTTAAACGTTGAGCAAAACAGATGTGACATAAATAAGTACAAAAAAATATATATTAAAACAATGTACGTTATTTTAAAGAATTTATTGCTATAAATTTAAAATTAACTTTAGATATTTCAAGAACTTCACATCTTATCAACAGCAAAAAACACAAAGACTGACAAAGAGCTTTTTCCACTCTTAAGTCCTCTCTTCGGCTCTCTTTTGAGTGCTCCGTTGGTCGTTGCCTCTGCGGCTTTTGTGTTTTGTGCGGCGTTTTCAGTTTTCCGTTTCTGTTTTGAGACCGAAGCTCAGTCGCCGTCGCAGTCGCCGCAGTTGAGGTTCGCTCTCCTCGATTTCGGGCAATCCGATACCATATAGCATAGCGTACCGCACTCTGGGTATATTCGTAACGCGCTTTGGCTTTTACAGTTAGTCGCGTTCGAGACCTTGTCGAGTTTTGTCATGTTAGCCAGCGATCCGCGGGATCCGAAATAAGCCAAGAATCACAACGCGAGTGCGGCAGTTGCCAGCAGTAACTACACCAATATTTATATTAATTAAAATAAATTAAATGAAACAACAGCTGATTAATGCCAATGAATGTTAAATGCAATTGTTAATGTGAAGAAAAGTCGACCAAGTCTCCCCAAAAAACAAAACTTATTCAACATCCACTACACACTCGTCTTTCTGGATTACGCGCCCAAAACAAAAATTAAAAATTTAACCAAACCAACAACTAATTTATTTGCTAAATATTCCAAAAATTCAATCAATGTGAAAAGCAAGCAAACAAAGTTCCTCTCACAACAAAACAGCAGTTAATTAAAATATTTAACCGAGATAAAGTGCAAAAAAGATAACAAGTTTCTCAAGCAAACATCCATATGTACCTGAGTACCAACCAAAAAGCTGTGTGTGTGCCAAAAACCCAAGAGGAATTATCCAAAAATATTTAATGAGCAAGCTCAACTGAGTGGTTGATGTGCCCCCCAAGGGAAAAGTGACCAAGTCAAGATATTTTGTCAAATCAAACACAGAAAACACAAAAATGGGCGAAGAACTCCCGATATTGAAGGGCATACTTAAAGGCAACGTCAACTATCACAATGCGCGTAAGTTATCCGATCCGAAAGTCGCACAAAAGTTGAAGTTAGAAAGTGAAAGAGCCAAACAGCAATTTCCCTAAGCCAACTGACACAGATTTGGCCAGAAAAAGAGTTGAACAAGATTAAAATAACACCCAGCTTTCGGTTTTCAAAAAAATCAAGTCGAACAAACTCGCAGAGAAATGCAGGCGTTCTGAGATTCTCCACTTTTGATTCGCTTTTTGTTTACCTTTTTTTTTTCTTGTCCGATGCCTCCAAACAAATAGCATCAACCAAAAAGCGAGCGCCATTGAAGTGTTGACCTCGTTTAAAAACATACAATAATTTTTTCTTTGCCGCGGAAGAGCTTTAAACTTGAATCGAAACAGCGGCGAAGGCAGCGTTGCGTTGCTATTTTCTAAACGAAAAAAATAGGAAAAAACAACAAGCAAAAGAGCCGAAAGAGCGGAGCAACAATATCGCATGTTTGACCAACTTTTTCAGTCTCTCCGCATGGGAAAGTTGGACGTTGCGGCGCGTCGCTCTAATTTCTACGCGCAGTTCGTCGCTGCGCCTGCGCAGACTTCATTTTCCATTTCGTTTGACCTGGATTTCGCTGCACGGCAAGTGGGTCACACTCTCTCGCTGGCTGCTGGAAAAAGCGGTGAAAAATCAGTTAAAAAGCCGCTGTTTCACTTTTGCGACCGAGCCGGAGTGAAACTGTGCGAGTAGAAATTTCTTTTGACATTGAAAAGTTGGCCAAACATTTGTCAGATTTTGTTTGGTGCTGGTGCTTCCAAAATGGCCAGCGGCTAAAGTGGCACTCCAGGAAATTAATGTAGTAGAAGTGTTCTAAATGGGCTTATAAATGAATATATCATAAGTTAAGTAGGTCTTAGTCTCCCTCGATCGACTGCAAACCCAATTAGCCAGCCCACAGATCGGCCGACTTTATCGATGCCTGTCATCTGCACTCCCCTTTGATTTATTCCTAGTGCGAAAAACGTGACCGCAAATGTGCCTGGTTTTTTTCAGCTCTCATTGGTGAAATGTGAAAGTTCACCCACATACAAATTTTTCGGTTGCAGCCAAAGGCAGAAATTAAAAATCTAAAAAAAGAGAAAGTGTAACAGGGGAGAGAAGACTGACGACCGAGCAGACTGAAGACTGAACACCGAAGACTGACAGACTGAAGAAGCACAGAAACGCAGAGGCAGCTGAGGCATTGACCCACTTCGAAGGGCTGTAAATGGCAGGGGAAGACGGGGCACTTCCTGCGTGACAACAGGACAACAGCTGTCCGTTGCACCTGCTCCGCAATGCAGTGAAGTGTGTAATTGATGGGGCCCATAATTTTATGCTCACGTTTAGGTTTAAGCACCGCTTACAAGGCCGAAAACTAACCGAATGTGTCCTCTTTCCAATTGCAGCTGTGCGTTTTGGACGCGTGCCGAAGCGCGAAAAGGCGCGTATCCTGGCGGCCATGCAACAGAGCACCCAGAATCGCGGCCAGCAGCGAGCCCTCGCCACCGAGCTGGATGACCAGCCACGCCTCCTCGCCGCCGTGCTGCGCGCCCACCTCGAGACCTGCGAGTTCACCAAGGAGAAGGTCTCGGCGATGCGGCAGCGGGCGCGGGATTGCCCCTCCTACTCCATGCCCACACTACTGGTAAGTCTCACCCTAAGATAGAAACTATAATAGGATATTGCCAGATATTTAGCGTGAGCAGCAAGTCAAGCAAATCATTACAATATGGTTTATGGTTTTTTTTTGTAATTTATTACCATCCGGCCAAGTGGAACAAACAAGCATATATTGTGGAGATTTTACAACTCCATTTACAGAGACAATCATAAATAACTATTGGCCATAAAATTATGAAAATGTCTAGCAGCTCTGCCCTATGTAGACTATCAGTACGCTTATTAATTGACCGCCAAAGGTTACGGCGTAGGCGAAGTCACATTTCCGGGCCGCCGACTTCTGTTGACATGCATAGATCAGCATGTCAACATACTAGCTAGCTAGTAACAGCTTTTTGCCTTTTGCTCACTGGCAAATGGCAACTGGCAACTGGCAACTGGCAACTTGGCTTACTGGTTACTGCCTACTGCCGGCGTTAGTCATGCGCCAAGGTGAACCTGTTTGCACGATTCTAAACCAGGAAATCGCGCGCCACACGTAGACGCGTCTATGAGACACTCTTTTCAGAGTCTTCGCTCTTCGGCGATTCTTGCGGGGCCTCCAAACGTGGCCATTGAAGTGGCAAGTTTGGGGTCAAGTTCTTGACGAAAAGCTTGTCAATGTCAGATTTATGACGTTTCCCCTGACAGCTGAATGATGAATGCTATGAATGCTAGCTATCGTTTATTTGCGTGATTACTTTGTAAATTCCACAGAATGTTTATTTTACAATCGACGTCACTTGGTTTTTTTGGGGGCAAATAGATCGAGGTGGAGAATAGAGGAAGTACAGATTCGGCGCTGTAAATAATAGCCCGAAAAAATCATTTCACATACCATAACCAAAAGCGATAAAGAAAAGTGCTATATAAAAAAACGTGTCCCGGCTCTCGGCAACAACAAAGTACACAAACAAAGTTCTAAAGCTCAAGGTCAAGCGTAGCGTCATTATTAATGAAAGCACACACACAAACAGGGGCTGCTATCACGGCGGGAAAGAGAGGGCTAGCACAGGATTAGAGGGAGACGGCGAGAGCGGGCCAGACACATGCGTTTAAAAGCGACACGAGCACAACGAAAAATGCGAAAAACATAGTCAGAGTCAAGTGCAAGGCTAAAAAAGTTAAAATTTTATTTGGTGTTTGGGGAAGAAAGGAAAGAAATCAAATGCGATCGACAGTTTAAGAAGTACTGTGTGTAGTATAGAACAGCGACCTTGGAGCAAGTTATTTTTCAACCTTGGAGTGAACGAAATGAGCGGATCCGCTTCCCTCTCTTTCTCTGTTTGCAGTTCATATTTTCCACTATATATGAGTAAACAATAATGGCACAAAAAATATGCATAAAATGTCATGAGTATGAGGAAGCGAATGCCAGACAAACGGCGTCACAAAACTGCAATACACATATGTATGTATGCATGCACAGATACAGATACAGATACAGTGAGAGCAATCTGTAAAATTGTCAGGTGGTTCATTAGACAGCGTCGTAATATGCAAAATGTCAGCAATTCAGTTTATGACGGAAGGCGGAAGATTCGCCGGCGGTGCAAGGTGAGGCTAAGGCGCTACGATCTCGGCGAAATTGGGAATTCGGAACCGAAATAGAAATTCCTCTAGCGAAACGATTAGCCCTAGAGATTATTCAATCTGGCAGTCCATATCAGTCGGTACAAGAGTTCTGCGAATTATTTTTGGCAAAAACTCAAGGCCACACACTAACGCCATTTGAAGGTCGAGTCGAATCGGATGGGATGTTATGGGATCTTGTGATATGTCAGAAAAGGAAATTCGGGTAGCGGGAGTCGAGTCATAAATAGCCCCCCACACATGCTCATTAGTATTTTTCGCAAACTATTTCCGCTTTTGCGCAGATGAGAAATATTTTCGTGGCGGAAAATCAAATGATACGACGACGTCAAGCGCCGGCAAAAAGAAAATGTGGCGAAAATCGGCTTGCCGGTTGCCGGCTGCTATTTTCCCTCTCTCTTTCGAGCCCGTTTCTATGGCATTCTTTTTTATATGGTTCTGCGCGAAGAAAACACATTTTCAAGGTTAATCAAACGAAAATCGAATCAGAAAAGAGATTCGGCGGCAGACAGCACAACGTGTGCTTATTGAAACAGAACGTAGCAAATAAAAAGGCGAGAGGCACACATGAAATCAAACGTAAATTAAAATCCAAGTCGCTGAAAACAATGGTGGGCAGATGATGATGGCTGGCACGTGGGGTGGTTGGGCGTGGGGTGGCACGTTCGCTGTCTGGGGCACTTGGCGCATGTTCGTGTAACTCAAAACCCGGAAAGCCAAATGGCGAAATAACATGAACATTCGCTCGGCTTAGACGCTGAGCAATTCCCACCCCCCTCCCCATTTTTTTCCTCCTCACTCCGCTGGCGAAATACAAAAACACGCGCCGAAAGCAGGAAAAAGAAAAACAACCATAGAGTAACAGCACACAATGCGGAACCTTGAACTCTAGTTCGTCGACCTTGGCTGCTAATGTCAGCGGCAAAAGCTCTCGACTATGAGGGGGATGTAGCCTACGGTTGGGGTGGGGTGGGAAAAGCGAGAGAGCAGCCCCTAGAAACTAAAACCACAAAAACTAACCCGGCCAGCTGACGTAGGCGAAGCTTTCCCTCTACTTGTATTTTCTATTTTCTTTTTGCGCACACTATGTCGAAAGCTTCCAGCGGCGTTTAAGGAAATGCGACATTCGCAGAGAGAGAGAGAGAGACGGCAGATAGCTGGCGTGGTGGGCGTGCGGAAGTACAAATAGTTATTATTATTGATTTAAATGAGTGGGCGGGAGGGGAGGTTCGCTGACCTTCGCGTGTGAAATAAGCGATGACGTGATGGGGTGCGGGGAAAAGTACACGGCCAAGCAACAGTTGCAGGAAAAGTTGAACAGTTAGGTCGAACTATAAACAACTTATAAGACAGTTACTGCAGTTCTTTTTGATACTTTAAATCAATTTATCAACAGTCAGGTATTAGTTTTAAGCACTCTACTATCTTGGCACATCTCTTTAACATATAACCTTTTTTTTTCCTATTTTTCAGGCTTGTCCGCTGAACCCCGCCCCTGAACTGCAATCGGAGCAGGAGTTCTCGCAGCGTTTCGCCCACGTAATTCGCGGAGTGATCGACTTTGCCGGCATGATTCCCGGCTTCCAGCTGCTCACCCAGGACGACAAGTTCACGCTCCTGAAGGCGGGACTCTTCGACGCCCTGTTTGTGCGCCTGATCTGCATGTTTGACTCGTCGATAAACTCAATCATCTGTCTGAATGGCCAGGTGATGCGACGGGATGCGATCCAGAACGGAGCCAATGCCCGCTTTCTGGTGGACTCCACCTTCAATTTCGCGGAGCGCATGAACTCGATGAACCTGACAGATGCCGAGATTGGCCTGTTCTGCGCCATCGTTCTGATCACGCCGGATCGCCCCGGTCTGCGCAACCTGGAGCTGATCGAGAAGATGTACTCGCGGCTCAAGGGCTGCCTGCAGTACATTGTGGCCCAGAATAGGCCCGATCAGCCCGAGTTCCTGGCCAAGTTGCTGGAGACGATGCCCGATCTGCGCACCCTGAGCACCCTGCACACCGAGAAACTGGTCGTTTTCCGTACCGAGCACAAGGAGCTGCTGCGTCAGCAGATGTGGTCCATGGAGGATGGCAACAACAGCGATGGCCAGCAGAACAAGTCGCCCTCGGGCAGCTGGGCGGATGCCATGGACGTGGAGGCGGCCAAGAGTCCGCTGGGCTCGGTATCAAGCACTGAGTCCGCCGACCTGGACTACGGCAGTCCGAGCAGTTCGCAGCCACAGGGCGTGTCCCTGCCCTCGCCGCCGCAGCAACAACCCTCGGCTCTGGCCAGCTCGGCTCCTCTGCTGGCGGCCACCCTCTCCGGAGGATGTCCTCTGCGCAACCGGGCCAATTCCGGCTCCAGCGGCGATTCCGGAGCAGCTGAGATGGACATCGTTGGCTCGCATGCACATCTCACCCAGAACGGGCTGACAATCACGCCGATTGTGCGACACCAGCAGCAGCAACAACAGCAGCAGCAGATCGGTGAGTAATCTTTTATTGGAATATAGTTATAGTATTTTAGGCACGTCATAATTGAAAAGTTTTGCAATCGGTAGTGGAGATACGATTTCGCAGTATTTAATCAAAAGCATACACTCTTATTATTCCCCTCATAATTTGAAATTATTTTTCTTTTTTGCAGGAATACTCAATAATGCGCATTCCCGCAACTTGAATGGGGGACACGCGATGTGCCAGCAACAGCAGCAGCACCCACAACTGCACCACCACTTGACAGCCGGAGCTGCCCGCTACAGGAAGCTAGATTCGCCCACGGATTCGGGCATCGAGTCGGGCAACGAGAAGAACGAGTGCAAGGCGGTGAGTTCGGGGGGCAGTTCCTCGTGCTCCAGTCCGCGTTCCAGTGTGGATGATGCGCTGGACTGCAGCGATGCCGCCGCCAATCACAACCAGGTGGTGCAGCATCCGCAGCTGAGTGTGGTGGCCGTGTCACCAGTTCGCTCGCCCCAGCCCTCCACCAGCAGCCATCTGAAGCGACAGATTGTGGAGGACATGCCCGTGCTGAAGCGCGTCCTGCAGGCTCCCCCTCTGTACGACACCAACTCGCTGATGGACGAGGCCTACAAGCCGCACAAGAAATTCCGGGCCCTGCGGCATCGCGAGTTCGAGACCGCCGAGGCGGATGCCAGCAGTTCCACTTCCGGCTCGAACAGCCTGAGTGCCGGCAGTCCGCGGCAGAGCCCAGTCCCGAACAGTGTGGCCACGCCCCCTCCATCGGCGGCCAGCGCCGCCGCAGGTAATCCCGCCCAGAGCCAGCTGCACATGCACCTGACCCGCAGCAGCCCCAAGGCCTCGATGGCCAGCTCGCACTCGGTGCTGGCCAAGTCTCTCATGGCCGAGCCGCGCATGACGCCCGAGCAGATGAAGCGCAGCGACATTATCCAAAACTACTTGAAGCGCGAGAACAGCACTGCAGCCAGCAGCACCACCAACGGCGTGGGCAACCGCAGTCCCAGCAGCAGCTCCACACCGCCGCCGTCGGCGTCCCAGAATCAGCAGCGTTGGGGCAGCAGCTCGGTGATCACCACCACCTGCCAGCAGCGCCAGCAGTCCGTGTCGCCGCACAGCAACGGCTCCAGCTCCAGTTCGAGCTCTAGCTCCAGCTCCAGTTCGTCCTCCTCCTCCACATCCTCCAACTGCAGCTCCAGCTCGGCCAGCAGCTGCCAGTATTTCCAGTCGCCGCACTCCACCAGCAACGGCACCAGTGCACCGGCGAGCTCCAGTTCGGGATCGAACAGCGCCACGCCCCTGCTGGAACTGCAGGTGGACATTGCTGACTCGGCGCAGCCGCTCAATTTGTCCAAGAAATCGCCCACGCCGCCGCCCAGCAAGCTGCACGCTCTGGTGGCCGCCGCCAATGCCGTTCAACGGTATCCCACGTTGTCCGCCGACGTCACAGTGACAGCCTCCAATGGCGGTCCTCCGTCGGCGGCGGCGAGTCCGGCGCCCAGCAGCAGTCCGCCGGCGAGTGTGGGCTCCCCCAATCCGGGCCTGAGCGCCGCCGTGCACAAGGTAATGCTGGAGGCGTAAGAGCGGTAGGAGGTAGGTGGTTTTACGCGGAGAAGTTGGAGAGACAGAGACTGGGAGTGGCAGTTCAGCGAAGCAGGAAGCAGGATCACTTGGATCGGCAGGAGTTGAATTAAATTATTTTACCTTTTAATTGAGCCGTGTACAAAGTTTGAAAGCAAAACCAACATGCATGCAATTTAAAACTAATATTTAAAGCAACAACAAACAAAACAACTACAAGTTATTAATTTAAAAAACAAACAAACAAACAACAAAAAACCCAAGCTTGAATGGTATTACAAAAGAAAAAGAAAAACAGAAAAAATATAAATATATTTTAGCAGTTAAACTTTAACGTAGCAAGAAACCAACAAACCCAAGGCAGCGCTCTGATTTCGCATTAACTTTTCTTCAGCTGCTACCGAAAACGCCCCCCTCCCCCCCTCTCAGACCTACCCGTCTTTCGACCCCTGATTGTTTTATAAGTTTTAAGCTCTTGTTGTACATATTAATTACGTTTATTGGTAACTATGTTTAGCGCTTTAGTTGTAGTTGGAGCAAAACTACTTTGCTTTTTTGGATGTTTTTTGAAAAAACTGCAAATTATTATTATTAAATTTTTAAATACCTAAAAACAAAACAATGTGTGTGAAATTTTTTATTGTGCGATCTCCAAGCAGAATTGAAGTGCAGTTTGCAACAAATTTTAACTACGATTAAGTTGATAACGATTCATTTTTTATGAATTTAACTAATTTTATGAATTTGTTATAGTTTTCCACCCTTCTATCGATCTTTCTATCTGACCATCTAGCTACCCGTATTCCTGATTTCTCCTTTGGCACAAAGCTCTTCTCTATGCTAAAGAATCAAGTGGAATAAATATTGTTTTCTAATTTTAAAACTACCACAAAAATACGATTAAAATATACACGAAGTAATTGAAAATCAAACAAAATGCTTAAAGTTTTAGCAGCAAGCAGTAAAACGACGATGAAGAAGAGAAACCCAACGTTAAATATATCTGTTGTGTACATAGTTAAATGTTAAATTAAACACAAAAACATATTTAAAGTACATATAAATACACATAATTATTAATGAAGAAACCTATGCTTAAAAGATTCAATGTTTGATTGGCATCTTAGAAAACCAAGCGAAAAATACAAAAAAAAAAAACAACAAACAAAAATTATGATATATTATTTAAAAGTAAAGTATACATTTATATTACAGAAAAACAAATGAGAAAACTTGCGGTAGCAACAAAACTATTATATTAATTACATTTTAATTATGCTGTACTATTATAATTATTAATTATTATGATTAATTAATTACGATTTTTATGCTTAGACACACCAACAAAAAACAAAGATGCAAAAACCATTAAAAAAAACAAAAAACAAGCAAAAAATTACACAGGCGCAGAAATTTGTATTGTCAAATCAATAAAAAATTTGTTTAAAAATTTCAAAAGAAAGCCTCTTAAGTTTTTTCATTTCCATTTCCTTTTCAGTTGAACACTTTTTCTTAAAATGTTCAGTTTTACGTTACTTTGCATTGGAATGGTAAGATTTTGGGTTTCACTTGATTTCATTTTCGTTTTGACTATCGTGCTGTAAAAATATTTACTAAATTATATCGAAAGTATTTATATCATAATTAAATAAACAACAATTTTATGTGTATAAATGAGCCACAAGGAAAATGTGTAAAAACAAAAACCGTTAGCGGTGGCAAAAAAAATGCAAAGAGAAGGGGAAATCTACAAGAAATATTATATTCTTTTAAAATTTATGCAGCGTAAGGAAGCGATGGTTCCACCAAAACCACGAAATTAACAAAGATATCACACTTCAATAATTGACTCTATATATACACGCCAGCATATGTACGTAGATGAAACGATTTTGGTGTCTGAGTGTATGTATGTAGGTGTATGTAACATTGTCCGTAACTTTTAGCCAGAAAAACGACAGCAGAAAATTGTAATTGTGTAACTAAAAGTGAATATTTTATGTAAAAACTATCTCAGCATTGGGCGATGATGCAGATGGGTGTTTATGGTGGTCAAGATGATGATAATGGTGATGGATTCTGATAGGGAAATCCAACCGAACGACGGCAGCGACAACTGAAACAATGAAATTGCGACAATTAAGCGTAACGTAACGTAAAGTATATGTAAAACGTATCCGTAAACAGCCGTAAGAGTTTAAAGTAAAGTAATAGAAACTAAAACATTGAAAGGAATAATGCAACTTTGAGGCAACTCCAGCTGAGGCATATGAAATACCGTATGAATAATATCTATTAATATATATATACACATGAATATATTTTCAAGGACAGTCACAAATCAAATTGCGGCAAAAAAGAGTTTTTAAACATGAGAATTTGGCAAAAATCGAAAAAAAAAAATATGTGAAGAATGAGACGGGAGGAAAAGGAAATGTTCCGAAAATTGATTGAATCTCCATAAAAATAAAATTTAACAGAAAATTTGTATTTGTGAAATAACATAATATTACAGTTTGTTTTAAATGGAAACACAATGAAAACCCCCCAGAATGGAATATGTGAATAAAAATATTGAAAATAAGTATTTAAAATATATCAACAAAAATTATGAAAAACCAATCGTCTGTGTTCTTATTTGATTTTGGTAATGCTTTTCAGAAGCGTAAGTTGGAAATAAATACCTTGGATCCTTTAAATGTCATTTATTTTGAAAAATGAACGCAACTTGTGGTGCTGTTTAATGCTATATCACCTAGGGCTAAGTACAATGTCAGCCATTCTTAATAACCCTTGGAAACACTCATCGCTTGGTGCCCTCCCCTTCAGCGATCGTTCATTACTATATCTATAGGCGCCAATAGCTTATCACGCACACAGGCACTTTTTTTGCGGTTGCCGAGAATAGCGATTATTTTCAATGTCGCGGCTGTCTGTCCTAGGCTTTTGTTGGCGTGTTTTGGAATTTTGCCCGTGACCTTGGCGATAAGAGTCGCGAAATGAATTTGCCGAAATAATCAAATCAGCGCTGTTGTAGCCAAAGGGGTTGGCAGGGTGGGGTTCTAGCTGGTTAAGGCGTCTGGGCAGCGTGAGTGCCGCGTGTGGTCGATGCCAGCGATAGGCAGACACCCAAACCCACACGCCCCCCACCGCCCACCACCACAAAACGCCGATAAGAGCAACTAAAAAGTATGAGTGTAGTCTAATTTTAAGCGTGTGAGAGAGAGCCACTTGTGCACACACACACAGGCACACGGTTCGTTATCTTCAAAGTCAATGTCAAAGCCAACCGTGGGGAGGCAGGGAAGGGGGAGCCAGCGGGCGGAATTGGATTCAGAAAAGAAGAAGAACAAGAAACTGAAAGAGAACAACAAATTTACTTAGTGTGGGTCCGGTGGCGTATGAGTAACGAGTGACAGACGACAAGTGACAAGCAGGAAACACTGCAATGCACTGCATTTCGGGGGGTTAAAAGCGGAAGTGAGGTTTCTGGGGGTGTGTGTGACACCAGAGGGTCAATCAATAGATCCTCCTTTTCTTCTCTTATTTGAAAATTAGCTCGAGTATCAATCTCTTTTGCAGATTTCAATTAAAACATACAAAAAAACATACACAAAAAAACATACAGCATACAAAATAAGGATTTTTAAGGCACATCCATATATTTAATAAACTAAAACTAATTATTTAGGTACTTATTGAAAATATACATAAATAAAAAATATTTTAGCTCTGTACCAAATTAGGTATAATTTTAAATCATGCTACATCCTTAAAATGCATACAAAAGTTATAGGGTGTATTGTGTTCGTTGAAGTTCAATAAGACCCATCCACCTTTTGCCTGATATTTTTGGCCATTTCCTTTCTATATATTGTTCGGCAATTTTTATTTGCGCATATTTCACCTTGAAATAAAACAAGCCTCAAATAAATTAAGGCACAAACAACAGCGGCCATAACAACTCGCGCGTAGAAGAAGCAGCGCCAGAGAGCAAATTCCAACAAAGGCAAAGCAGAAAGAGCAAAAAAATAAAAGAATAAAACGAGAATAAATACACCCGAGGGATCGACGGGGGGACAAAACAAATATTCAAGGTTAGCTGATTAGACGAAATTAGCAAAGTTCTAGCAGATGATTGAATGGGCAAGGGGATGACGGCTTTGCAGGGGGCGGCGGAGGGGGGCACCGCTTGATGAGAGCACGCGCTGAAATAAAAAACTCACGCAACGCGTTTCCGCCCCCTCTAGTCACTCCCACACGCAGCCCCTTCCCCTACGAACTGCACGCGTGCGTACGCATGTGATTGCTGGCCCCTCTCGCTCACACCACCCGCAGCTCTCTCTCACACACTCTCTCTGTCTCACTCCCTATAGCACTCCATATAACCATTGTCGTCAGCGTAGGCCTTTGGTTTTAGGCATTTTTCCCAAGTATTCTATATTTTCGGGTATATACAATCTGAATGAATTACAAATACATTTTAAATCGATCTCTAAGTGTTCGATTATTATATTTTTTTAATTAAATAACTAAAAAATAAGTTTTTTTTTAACTTATTCGATTCTAGTTAGCAGTCCTAACTTTTTTAAAAATTTTGAACACACAGGAATTAAACATTCATTTCATTTTGGATTGCATTAAATAAAGAGCTTTCTTCAAAAATTTTTTTTTCGGTAAGGTATTTTTATTTTATACTTATTGTTTCAAGTAGAACATTTCCTTAAAAATTTTGAAAATAAATAAGTAAAGCTGTGGTGAAAAATGTAGAGGTAGTACTTTGTTCATTGACCATCAAAAATGTAAAGTATTAAGTAAGCATACAGGGTATTATAGGTTTTAGTTGGTAAAGCTTAGTCTACGCACTCTTATTGGATTTTCGCCTATTTTTTTTTTTTTTTTTTTTTTTTGGTGCTAAGCCTTTGCTGATATATTCCCGTGGGGGCATTTGGGAGCAGCGTGCGTGAGACAGAGACGGCGACACACTCGCACCAAATAAATAGACTAAATAGCAAATAGCAAAAACAACAAGAGCCGTGAATAGAAGGCAGCGAAAATTCGATGGCAAATGTATAGAACATTTTTGCGCAGCATATAATAAATTTCATTTATGTGCCGCGTGCTCAGCACCAACCACTCCCCCTACCCCCATACAGCACCACACCACAGATCGCCCTAATGGTTATACATTTTATTTGGAATTATGCGCGAGTTGTCCTTGAGGGGCCAGCCTGTGAACTTGCCAGGGGACTTCTGCTCGTGCCCGATTCTACTGGGTTCTGGGTCCGTAAATATGGCGATTTATGTATTCCCCAGCCTGGCGACAGTACTTTTTTTACGCTGCGAAAGGTTCCATAGATTACGGTGCGTGGAATCGATCCGGGAAGTGGGGTAATTTAATAGTTCCGTAGCCACGCGTGAAACCACAACTAATGCTATTAGCAGTTTAAGTTACAGAGTTCATTCACTTTTTACAGTTCGTTGGATGTTCATATCATAGTATCTACTTGATCTTCACACCCTAATAGTTTATAACTTTACATCCAGCAAACAGTAATACAGATTGGAGCTAGATAAACCAACCTTTAAAACTAGTATCTAACAAAAACATTTCTATTCAGTATTGCAAAAATATTTGTTGTGGCCAATAAATGTACTGTTAGCAGTAACTAACTAAATTGGACAACCTAAATCTAGTAAACTACCAACAATGGTAAAATATAGAGGAAAAAATAAACAAAAATATAAGTTTATAGAGCGAGTACAACAACACGGATGGAAATGCGAAGGCAAATATAAACACAACGCGAAATGCGCTTGACATTGAACTTGAACTGCAGTCGACGGCCTGCAGTCGACGTCGCAGTCGGCCGAGCTGATAGCAGTCGGCTACCAATGGGTGGGAGGGAGACAGACGGCGTGAGAGGGGCGGAACGGGCGCCAATGCCAAATGCAGCTGGCGAACGAACTCGGGCGTATACTTAATATTATGAGATGAGGAGGGTTGGAGAGCAGCGTCACCGACGGCCGCAACAACAATGCCACCCGTGAAAACCATAATGGAAATTACAAATACAAATTACCAGGAAAGCGGGACAGATGGCCGAACAGAGCGAGAGGCAGAGAGAGTGAGGAGCGCAGCGATAAAGCAGCGATATCGGTGGCGTATGAGTAATTTGCTTTCTTTATAAACTGATTCACAGGGACTGAATTAAAAGTATGAAATATATTCAGTTGACCTTAGATGTGATGTGATTTTTTAAAGCGAACTAATATATGACAGGAAGAGATAGACGAGCGATTTAGTTTATGGGAAATTGTGATTATTTTAATATTATATTATTGCATTTATGGCAGAAAGATTTGGTTTTCAACAAAGCCTTTACGCCTAAAAGAAAATCTTGACAAATTTGTTAAAATTTTTTTGTTTAATATTTTACTGAAAAACCAATTCTTTTAAACTTTTTTTTAATTTAAAGACATGTGACTACACAAAAGTAGGCAATATGTATAATGGAGAAAACCATAAGGGCCTTTATTCACCTTGAGTACCACTGCTGTATTTTAAAACAACGTTACAGGTTGCTTTGAAAAACCTCTGGACCACTTGATCCCAAATCCTGCCTGCCATCGACAGCAGGCCATGTTAACCCTTTGTTGCCCGCATAGGCATTTGATGGGCTCCGTTGGGGATGGTTGTAAAATCAAGGGGTTGGAGGGGTGGAGGCACTGCAAACACAATAAATGTGCCAAAAACTTTGGAGTACCTTAAAATATGCTAAGCGCGCAAATTACACACAACAGGATCACGGTGGTCGGAGCACGAGTGGAGCCCGAATGGCATTGACAGCTGCCAAGGTCACGCTGACAAGTGTTGCACGCGCCTGCCCACGGGTTCAAAGGTCCTCCCTCCCTGGGCCGAGTTTTCCATTTACTTTTGATGCCCCGGTCCCTCATTTCCATCCCCAGTTTTTCATCTTATTCTGCTTCGCACTTGATTACCGACACGCGCTCCTTTTTATATGCCCCCCATATATCCGTTGGGTGGCGTGTGTGGTGGCTAAGTGATTTCTGATTCTAAGCAAATTTATTTTGAGACACTTCCCTCGATTTGTTTGGTTTGCTTGCTGAGTAGTGTAAACAGAATTAGGAATCCTCCCGATGTTCCTTGGCTTTTTAAAAATGTTTGCGCCTCTGTGTCAACCGAATAGCAATATTCACTGAATCGAAACGTGTTGTGGACCAGATTCCCAAATTCCTTATTTACAGCTAAATTCCCATTCCAAAAGAATGCAATATATATTAGTAAGCATCACTGATAAAATTTAAAGCAAAAAAGTAGAATTACTTTTATTTAATGTTAGCTATTTACTTAATTTTTATTCCAATCAAATCATATATTGGAGATTTGGTTCTACGATTTATAAATGAAACAGCCACAATTTAAAACTGAATTCGTTCAAAAGTTTTTCAAGTTCTAGATGTTAAGTTTCTATTTCCAGAGATTAGCCCAATTTATCCCCGGTGGATATTCCATTCATTCTTGTGCAATCAGCAGAGCAGCCACATCGAGTGCTCTGGAAATCTCCTTCAGAAAGGTCAAAGGCAATGCCGCAGCATCCTGGGAGAGCAGAAGCGAGGAGCAAAGGACGCCCAAAGCTTAGCAAACAAATTGAGTGGAGGACTTTCGGGGTTCGACGACAGCGACGACGAGATACGTCGCGTGGTTTGTATTTAAATGTCCTTGGCAATAACATTGCATGCCTGGTGGTTTCAGCTGGGACCCTCTGGCAGACCCCAGACCGGGATTCGAGCCCGGACCCATTCACACCCCTCTCCTGCCCATCCCCATTTCCGTTCCTGTCCCGTTATCTGCCACGTGGCACGTGGGCGCAGGATAGGTGGGCGGTGGTGCTCGACTTGCTTGATTGCTTATTTACACGTGGCGCTCGTTCGGGAATTCGAGACACCAACTCGGCCCCTTCCGCTTTCTGGGTTCTTGGGTTTTCGGTGGGTGCGACTCCTACGCTCATTCAACAATACCCGTCCTGGAGTTTTAAAGCGTGGACAATGGCGCAGTGAATAGCTCGGTTGTAAAAAGAAGCAAGTAGTTATGTGATTGGGCTTAACTTAATAAGATAGTATATATTCAACTGAATATAAAACTGCAATCGGTTGATAATGGTGAATAAATAAAGAACAAGAGGAGTTTAAATTTAAATATTCAAGCCACGCAACTAATTGTATTGAAGTACCTGTTCGAATGTCAACAATTATTCTAACTAATTGTTAAATGGATTTCTTAGATCAAGTATTATGCATCAGTGCTGGAAACACTGCATGGAGTCAACTCAAATTGACGAGCGATTGTTGGCCAAGACCCACATGAAGTTTCCTTCATCCCAGCTGCCTGCCGGAGGAGTCCACTTAATAAGAATTCCACACAAAGTGGCCAGTCCTGTCGGAGGCCCCTTGCGGCGGTTCCAGTTAATTTTACAAATATTAAGCAAACATGGGCGCCGCGCGCAAACATCCAAATACCCAGCTCCGCCCCCTTTGAGGCCATGCTCCGCCTGCCTTTCGGTTTGTTGTGGGGTCGGCTGCCAAGGCAAATAACCGCATGGAAAAGCAACAAAACACACGCGCTCCAGCCCCACGGAAACCCACACAAGCCAATAACCCAGAGCGTTTTGCTATTTACACAATTACAGCAACGAAGTGTTCCGCCGTTTGCCCTCTCCTCCACCATAGATATAAAATTGCGTCGGGAATTCTGTGGAAGAAATTTTACGAGAGTCGCATTTTGACGAGGAATCCCGGTCGGGGCGAATCCATCGCTCCGTTTTTATTAGAGGACCCAAGGTCAAAGTTGAGAACTGGCCATAAAAACAAAGGCGGCTGATGAAACTACGAAGTCCTTAACCAAAGAGCAGCAAAGTAACTACTAGCTACCTAAAATCTTTTAAATTATACCAAGCATTATAAAAATTTTACCAATATTTTTGTTACTTAATTTTTAATTTGAGAAACTTGAAAGATTTATAGCCTGGACTTATGGAATCTCTTTACATCCTAGAGAGTATCACTTATGTCAAAATAACGAAACAGAGCAGAATCTGCTGACGTTTTACTTCAAAGTACTTATTAGGAAATAAAATTAGGACATCAGGGCTATTCAAAAAATGAAAAACCCATAAAAGCTGTATCACTTTCAGGAAATGGGTATTTCAGGCACTTGAAAAGGCACTCAACACAATTTGAAAATGGGCTCTTTGAAAATTAAAAAACAATAGAAAGTCGACAACAGATGTAAAAAGGGACACATTTAATGATAAGGGTTACCAAGGATAAAGTGACATTGCCAGAAGAAGATATGAGAAAATTTATTTGTAAAATTTTAAGAACTCACTACATCATCTGCATGTAATATGGCATTGGAGGCAGAAATCAGATCAGGCCTTTCCCATGCAAAATGTGTTTTAAAATGTATTTTTGTAACTTCCAGTGCGAGACCTTCGATGCAACTTATGCAACGCGAAGGCCACTTATGTCTCGGGTTTGAACTGGCACATGGCAAAATGCGAAATTATAGTTCTATATTCCGGCTATGTAAAATAAATCAAATTACGCATAAAATCTCAGTTCATGAGCGGACAAACAAAGTACCGAGTGGTGGGGGATCAGATACATTTCATCTGACTGTGCGCTGGGATAAATATTTAAATTCACTGCTCGGACACTCAGTCTCTTATTACGTCCGATACTTTGATGGCAATCATTGATTCGTTCCGAAGGTGGGGGATTTTGTTTGCTTTTGTTGCCTTGATAAATGAAGACACTTTATGATCGTCTGACGACGTGAGTTATATGCCAAGTTGCCTTCCACCTTGTGCGTATGAACAATTATATGGGAAAATCAGGTAACAGTAACTGATAAACCAAATGGGAAATCTGTTCTGGAGGAAATATACAAATCTCTCAGGTGACTAGCTTTCATTCTAGAGAATTTAGGAAAAGTGTTTGTTTAATCACTTTTCTGTTCTACCTAAAATTAGTAAACAAGTCTATGTGGTGAATTGGGTAAAGATTTCGTCAGAAGAAAACTTATTAATTGTATACATTTTCATCGGACCTAGGACAATTGCCTCAGGTCCTTCATAAAATCGAATATTTTACTTTCAGCTTCATTCAATCAATTGCAAATCAGTCCTCGGCTGTACAATAAATTCCACATTATTCCGCACTGCCCTGTTGACGGGGGGTATAAATTAAACTCTATTATACGTAGCTGTTTTTTTTTTATTTATTTCATTGACTGTTTCCTGTCGCACTCGATCTTCGAATGCATTAAACACTTCTGGGGGATCAAGTGATCGCTATATTCATTTTATTCAATGTTGCTGCGATGGATTATGGATGGAGGGGGCGGTACAAGCTGACGTTGGCATATTGAACAGCACTTCCTGAATTGTTAAGACATGGAAGACCCATGACATTGAAAATGTTTGCCGTAGCTTTGCATTGCTAATAGAAGCGTTGGGCCAAACACCCACCTACTTACTATATTTCTCCCCTATTTTTTCCATTCTTTCCACTCAAGCCTCTTTTCCCTTTCGATTTTTATATTTGATGCCTCAGTCTGTCAAATAGTATGCGCATTTTTTATTGCTCCGATGTCCTTGGCAAGTAGAGCAGTTCGGAGACAGGCGGCGCCGTATCCGTATGCCCACCTCCAAACCTCTTCCTTATCTGTCCCGCCCCCCTCACCACCAAAAAACAGCCCCTAGTGTCGTCTGTCGCCAGTCATTTATCGCTGGCAACAGTTGGTTGGTTGCCATCCTCTATTCTCTAATGCCTCTCTAAAAAGAGCGGAGGGAAAGAAGAGGGAGCAGTCATAAAAGAGGGCGGCGCCCTAAGCTCTCGAACCTCAAGGACGACTGCCAATGCGTTTATTTATAAGGCCATAACCCGTCAGAGGAGTTCACTGGGGTCTGACATCCTTCAGATTTCCTTTGCCTGTATGGTTTGGGCAAATTATTACCTGTACATAACCAAAATAAACATGAAAGGAGTTGATCTTGATAATAGGGAGGAAAGTTCATTAATTAGTTCAATTAATAATCGATATGAAGTCAACAAATACCATTGTTGTGAAGAAAATGACTTTTCCTGTCAGTGTATTTGAGAATAAGGATCATAAAGATCAGGGTCTAAGCTGCCATTTAGAACGAAACAGAGCATAATCTATTATTTAAACAAGTAATAAACCAAAGTATATAAAGCAAACTGAGAGCACGTTGTTCGTCGTCTCATGGAAAGTGAAAATTGCATTGCTTGTCAACATTTTCAAGTGTGTCGCCGGCATCTTCCCTTGACGGGGCGTGGCCAGCCCAGCCCATTTCGCCTTAAAAATGCATCAGACGCAGAAGTGGCAATTGGCGTACAGGAATTTTAATGGGGCCTCCATTATGAAAAGAACCGAACAGAAACTGAAACACCCACAACAATATGATGGCGCCGTAAACATTATAAACGTCTACGCTAGATAATTACAGACTATCAGCTAGTCGAAAAGTACACAGAGAGAAAATATAAAAATTTAATGACCATTCAGCCACATAGTAAACCATTTAAATAAAATTAAAAAAATAAAAAAATTAGCACAAATCATAACATAAGTTTTTGAGGGACTCGCAAGTACATAAATTGTTTGTTGATGGCCTCCACAATGTGAATATTAATATGTATGTGCCAGTAGAATGTATTTATATGTATTTATGCAAAATACAACCTTTTTTTGTGTGTGGACAAATGTGAAAGAGCGAGTGGTGGTGGAAAATTGACCCAAGCCGAATTGAAGCACTCTGGAATACGACGCATTTAGGGAAAGGCAATGGGCCCAGCCCAACTAATTTTCAGGGTAATGAGGATACCGACGACCTTGAACTGCCAACGAGTGGGGAGAAAGAGTCAGACAGACAATGGATAGATGTGGGTGGGTGAGTTCTGGGTAGCCACAAAATTGATTGATGGGTTGGTGGCTGGTCCCACCGAAATATTAACCTTTCTTTACCTGATATTAGGCTGCATATTTTAGCCCACGCGAACATAAGCAATGGGCGGGGTTCTTGGAAGGGCAACGCCCAAACCACCCAACATAAGAAGGCCTCAGTCCCATCAACTGCTGAAATTGCGCATCGGGCAACTCCAGTGTCCCTCCGGCTCCTTCCACAAAGCGCTCTTTATGTTATTAGGCCCTGTAACCTTCGGTTTATTTTGTTTAACTCGAATACACCCACCTCGCATCGGCCAAAATGCCCTCGTTTAAATACATAATTGCTGGCATACGCGGCGTATACGTGACAATGTCTTCAACACTCCCCATCCTTGGCACCATTTTGTCCGAGTGAAACCACCCCCGATGATGTGAGCCTGCCGCAAATACATTCTTTTGGGGTCCTGAACAAAGCTCGGCGTTTTTATATCCCCATTTTGGAGCCCGGCGAGCTTATAAGCTTTTCCTATTTACATTTGATTGCAGATTTTTTGCGTGAATTGAGGTCGCCTTCTGGGGCGGGTGGAGTCGAAACCCGACCCGGATTTTGGCAGTAAATGGTAGCCATCGCTCATCGCATAAAGCTTACAATTTATCAAGCACGAGTGCATCGAGATATGCCTGTACTTGTCATCATAAAATAACAAAAAAAAGGTTCGAACAAATATAAAAGAATTCGTCTTAAGTTTGACAGAGGTGAGAAAATGAATCCATAAGCTACATAAATCGTAAAGCTAATAATGTTGTAACTTCCAAGTTGTAACTTCCAAGATAAAGTAAAGTTCTGAAAGTTGAAACAAATCTTCAACTGGATCTTTTTTAAATAAAATGTATTTATTTTTTAAATTCATTTAACAACTGATCAGCTTAGCCTACTTATCATCTCAAAAGAGAAAACATATCAATTGATCTCCTGCACAACATAAACAAATCAACATCATACAACCAACTTTTCTGATTATCAGGGGGAGGGGTCATCAAATTTGGCTATTAACTATCGCGGGCAGGCCAATAAATACACGAAAAAGCGTACAGTAACTTAAGCGCAAATGCATGAATATCAAATTGAACGATCATAAATAAGATAATTTCACTTTTTGCTGTGCCACGACCAACACACCGGCAACAAACACACTGCAAAACAAAAAGCAAAGACCAAAAATAACCGACATTAACCGGATCTAAGCGCCGTCAATTTGTTACACCAATAAAAAGGGGTAGCAACCAGGTTGGTACGACCCAATTTCTGTGTGCAGACCGCAACACTGAAATTCACTTTCTTTGCATTCGAGCCGGAGTTTCTCTCGCCCAGAGTTCACTCAACTCCAACTCCCTTTCCTCTAGCGATAATTTAAATGTCCAAATATCAAATAATTGACATTCGCTTCCATTTCCCCCACAAAAACACTTTCCACGCCACTCGAGCGCACAAAAAAAGACTCTTCGCTGACCCAGAAAGAGCAAAACCCGTTTGCGCCAAAAGCAACAAAAACAAGGCAACTTTAAAATAAATGGAGTACACTTTCGCTTATGAAAACGAAAGTCAACGGACTTTGCAAGCAAACTGAAGTAAAATGATGGAGAAATTTGTCAGCCCTGAAAATCGCTCGCATTTTTAGCGCCCCTGAAAAACGCACTGAGCACGCGACTTTTTGCAACTGACCCCATTTCCATATCGCAAACATTGAAAGCGAAATAAAAAAAAAAATAAAAAAAAATAAAAAAAAATTGCGAGCCAGCCGGCCATAAATATTTTGGAGGTTTCCCACATAAAATCTGCCATGTTTAGTCGCAGTTTATGTAAAAATCGAAGCGTACAAAACGCAACTGAAATCGCGACCAAAACTGTAAATGATTTTTGCTTTGTTAACCTTAAATCAAGGCGAAAACTATTTCAGTTAACTGCAAAGCAATTTGTGAATTAGTTGTGGCGACATTTGTTTTTCGAGCGGTTCGCGAGGGGGGGCTCAAAGTATTTGGGAAGTCATCGATGACAGAAGTTCAGGGCGATCAGTTATTGCACAGCAAAAAATTAGGTATTTCTAGTCACAGATTTGGTGGGAACTATTTGATAGTAGCAGTAGTTAATCAATCCCCTCGTTTGTTGGAAATTTAAAAAGCTTAATACAGTTGTTAATTCAAATTAGCTGTACTTTTGGAACATTTTGCTCTGCTTGCAGATTTATTGAAACTATCTTGACGAACTTTATAGATAATAAGATATAGATACTACTAAATAGATAGTAAGATATACGTAAACATATTTCTTCGATCAAAAATTTGTTTTAAGCTGTCCCAAGACTTTTTGGTAATCTTTTTTGCCGTGCACTCATCCTCGGCTCGCTCTGTTGGCCTCCAATGGACTCGGTGCTTTAGGCCGTTTTTCGGCCGGTTAATGAACAGCAATTATAAATGTTTGGATTTTTAATTCGCAGCCTCACGTGAGGCTACTTGGGGAAGTCAATAACCTGCGCTGCTTAGCCCTAAAAGTTTCTCTTGGCTGCGAAACTCTGAAACTAAATGCCCCAACATAAGCCAGCGGCTGCGTCTGCGCCTGCGCAACGGTCGACAGCGAAAGTGAAACTCTTTGGGGGTTTTTGAACTTCGCGAGGCAAGAGAAGGCGAGGGCCCCAAGATCCACACGATCCACGATCCACTTATGGGCCTAAGTAGCCCCTGCGCGTAACTGGAGCGGAACCAAAATTTTACTTTCTTTTCACATGCTGCACTCGAAAAGCTGCATGCCGAAATATGTATGTATATGTATATGTATATTCGAAGGGGGGCGAAAATGTCAATGAACGCTGGAAACGAAAGCGCCGTCTGCTAACCCAATTGAGGGTACAACTTTTGGTTTCAGTTTCTTTCGGCTTCTTTAGTTTGTTAATTTTTGCGTACGTGTATTTCCTTTTAGTTTCGCTGATTTGGCAGCGATTTTTTATGCGCTCGGCGTGCCTTGCCACTGAAAAAAAAAGCCAAAAAAGGTCAGACACAATTAGCAAGTGTCGTTCGAGGCGGGCAAACACCCACTCCTCCAGTCCCCCACTCCGCCGGCTGCTCCTCCGGGCCAAGTCGTCGCCATTGGCCATTGGCCATGTCCCATGAGCCAAGCTCAATGCTCGGCGAGCGCGACAAACCAACAACGACAAGCCGGCGATCTGTGTGTGCTTGAATAACCTCATAATTGCCGCCGAGGGTCTTTGCAATGAATTATGCGAATTAACCTCAAATGCACGCGTACTGAAAAGCGTTTGCTGTTCATGAACATGAAACAATTTGCTGTGCCGCGCTAGCCTTTCGGCAAGTTCAGACTAAAGGTCTCGGTTAAAGCGCCTAGCTTCCCAAGATTGACAAAATAGATCGCTTGCTGGCCTAGAAAAAAGTTATATTAAGTTATGTTTAGTTATTTTAATTTCAATTTATTAAATTCTGTCACTTCATTCAATAAAATACAAAACTTTCTGGATTTATATATGTCTTTATTGATATTAAGTACTACCATAAAGTGAAATATATAAAATTGATTTTAAAAATCGGAAATAATTTGGTTTCAATTGGACTGCGCTGTTCTTATACTTTCAAGTTATTAGTTCTAATTTAATTCAATTTGAATTAAAATTCATTTTAATTATTCTGATGGTTGGTTCTTAATAGTTAGTAGTTATAATATAACTACTACTACTACCAGTTCAATGACCCATCTTGCTCAATCTGCTCTTAATTAACGTTTATTACATATGCCAAGTGGCAAAGAAAGAAGTTAAGGGAAAAATAGCATTTCAGACCGATCGGATATTAAATAGATACATAATAAATACAGTTGTATATTTATGCATCTTGCTGTAAGAAACTCGTGCCGCGCATTAAGTTGCTGCGCATGCGCGACAGGCAATCAGAGCGGGAAAGAGATAGAGCTGTGGAAAGAGAAAGAGATGGTGGAGCCGCCGTTTGAAATGAAATTGAAAGCAAAAGCGAAAGTGTATTTCTTTCTTTTTCTTTTATTATTTTTGTCTTTTTTCTTTGCCTCACTTAACCGGCCACAATTCTTCAAATTTCTTTCGTTTTGTCAACGGTTTTCACTTTTAACCATATTGAATGCTTTTTTTCAGCCCGGGCAGAGAAGTCTGATTATTAATAATGACAATTTGTTAGACAACAATTGATGAAAGCCATAGACAGCTCAATAATGAGAGTGAAATTTCCATTTCCAGTGATTGGTGTTGACCTCGTTTTTGGCAGCTCCAAAAGTTCAAAAGTTTAACGGCAATGTGAGTTTCTTACATTCGAATTAAAAATCAGCGTTTTGGAGCCAAGGAAAGTGGTGCAGAATTCTTGAAAAGGAAGAGGGAGAAGAAAATAAGAGTTTCTTTTCAGCCGACTTTTGGCTTTGCCATTAATTGAGTTAATTATGCCAGAAGTGGTTGCTTGGAATGGTGTTACATGGGGGGAGTTATTTTCATTTCGCTTTTGTTTCTCTTTTTGTGAGCGGAGTAAGCAGACCAAGAATTTGTAATTCGCCTGGTAAAAGTGTACTTCATTTTGCCCTTTCCCTGGGTTAATTAATACTCTGGGGAATGGGCTTGCAAAGAGCCGAGTACAAAATGCTAATTTGGAGAAATTATTGTAAGAACCGTACCAGCGGGATCCTTTATATATTGCGTTGAATTGGATACACGAAGTATTCCAAGTGGCATAAGTTAACATTTCAAGGAAATACAAATTTGCATCTTACAACTTAAGCTGGTAATTTTTACTTATTATAGTTTTGTATAATTGAATCAATCTAAAACTTGTATATATTTAAAATTAATTATTATTTACCAATAACTTGTATTGGACTTTTAAGTATTCATTTTAATTTATTATTTAAAATATTAGCTTATATCCTTATATATTTATTTACTCATTTCTTCGCCATTTAATCTCTTAAATGTTGGACATATTTTCCCAGCCCCTCTCTCCTTTCACTAGCTATGCAAAACATTGCACCTTGTGGATTGCAGTGACTTTCACTCGTTGCTGACCCAGAAACTGCAGTGACACGTTGCTTAACTTGGCCAATAAGCAAGCATTCAGGCAAGACGCAAATAAAGAAGGCATTTATGCAAGCGCATAAAAACTGCAACTGCTGTTGGCCCAAAAGGACGGCCATAAAAACCGAGAAAACGATACGGAAATGAAGATGTCTCGACATCCTGTTCCCCGCTTAGCGCCCCTGAGTTCCACCATCAGAGATGCCCGATCTGCATTATCCCAGAGCAGCCGGCAACTTTCTTAATGACCCTCGCGGTCATCGATGAGAGGCAGTAAAAGTTCACTGGCTCCGACACACAGGTAGACACTAAAGGCATTTAAAACGACATTATGTTTTTAGATCGCGTTCTGGCAGCTGTCCAGGCCAACACTTATCCAATGCCGATTAACAGTCCAATCAGCTGTCGAAGGCAATTTTCATCGCTTTCATTTTCCACGCCATGCCGCGCTGCCCAAATAGAAAATAGCCGAATGCCAAATCTTTGCATCTCGCCATTAAAAGCAATTTAATGTTTGCTACAATAAGCACGAACCAAATAAACGAAGCCGAACTCGACAAGAAATTGAGACATAGCCAACGAAAGTTCAACACTTTCTTTTCCTTTCTTTGGGGCGGGGACGTTGGGGGCATTGTCAAACAGTGGCAAGTTCAAACTCTCGTTTTGGGTAGGTGGCTGCCAGCAATTACACGTTCCAAAAAGAGAAACAAATCAGAAAACTATAACATGTCGATCCAACATCTTATATAGCTGAGACAAAGAATAAATCATCGAATGAAAGGTACTCTATATATGTTTATTATATCTATTCTATTCAAAATAAAATATTAAAAAGTTTAATCTTCCAAAGTTTTACTGATTAAACGTTAAAAACCAAATAATACTTGGTAATGCAAACTACACCATATGCATTAAAGCAACAGAATAACATTTTGTTAGGATATGTGGCCAAAATAGGTGATTGTCGTCTTTGTTGGCTTTGCAATACCCTGCCAAAGAAAGGCATTCAAATGGCGATCGCCGAAAAGAAAGTGAAAAATGTTGCAACAACGGCAACAGCTCTATAAGACAATCTCCCCTCAAAGGCGAAAGGGAGGAAGAGGGAGAGGGACAGCGAGATGTTTGGTCGACAGGGATGGACATATGCACGTAAAAGAAAGTGAGGTTGAGTGCGGATTGTAGGGCCCGGCGAGGTGTCATTGCTCCGGATTGAGTTCAATGGGGTTTGTTGAACTGCCCCGACTCATGGACATACATATATTCCGAATTTGAATGATTTTCACCGACAGCAGCGAGCGGCAAAAAGTGAGAGTTGGGCCGCGGAGGCAAAGCGAGAGATTTGAATGCCAATTGGGGTCACCCAGTCACCAGTCTCCATTCCGGAGTTGGGGCCCAACTCCGTGTTTCCAGACTAATGAAGATCTTTATCGGCCGCCGATCATGATGTATAATTTTTCTATGAAACACTCTTCACAGTTTCTTGGCACTCATGCTGCTTCTGTTGCCGCTTGTTTTCTGTTTGGTCAGTGACGCATTTTCGGGCTAAAAACTTTCTTCGGATCTCCGGTCTCTCAGTGAACGTTTGCCGGAGAAAATTTCAAAAGCAGGGTGAAAAGGGCATGGTCGGATAACAAGCCAATTGAGACCACAATGGAGGCAACAGATGCCCGAAAAATAAAGGTGCAGGAGTTATGCTCCAAATTGGGATTAGTCTTGCGTTTTTTGAGACCAAAAAGTATCTGATTACTAACTTCGACATGGCCATGAACTTTCAGAACAAACGTGGGGATGATTCCTTGATATAATATTGGTAAGAATGTTATGCTTAACGCACATTAAACAATTGAAAAATTGTAAAGTATTAATCAATCTGTTTTAAAGTCTAACTCTTCATAATTGTTTCTCGTGTAAAATTATCAAAAGAGACTTTGAATTTATCTATTCAATCCTTGTACGATGTATGAATTTTGTTTTAAAGTCATGTAACTCTTTTTTAAAAGTCTTGTATCTACATACAAGATGTGTGCACAACGGTTGCCTCTCATTCATAAACTGTTGTTTTACCTGTTTCACTTTCAGTGGAATTCCATCTGCCGTGGATAAGGAAGTCATATTCGTTTGGATACCCCGTCCCTACTTCACTCCTTATCTAACTCGATCGCCTAGCGACACTGGCGAGTTCTAATGAAACTGAATTTGACCCACATTTCAATTCATTCCGGACTACGGACTACGAATGGCTTCCAGATTTCCCACGCTGCACATGGGGCAATGGACTGACCAAGTGTTAAGTTCGTAATATTCCCTGGAATCGGGAACCACACAGCGAGCACATGACCAGAACCCGGCGAAAATGTTTACTTCACAGTTTCGTTGTCTGTTTCTGTAAGCTGCTCCACTTGAGTGTTTTTAATTCAGCTAAATTAAGCACAGCTTGCTTTTCATAATAAAGTTTTATGTAATTCGCGCTCGGTTTGCCTGCGCCGATTTTTCAAGGTTTCAGCAATTATCCAAATGTGGCAGAGTCAACGGGACTGGTTTCCTGGAAGTTATGTTATATGGGGAACATTTAAAGTAAACAAACACCAGCTTGAAATAAAAATTTTATACAAATTATTGAAATAACCATTTTGTAACACCCTTAAATGAAAAGTGATCTACATTTTCTAAAATACATCAACCAATACTGTATGTATTATCTATATCTATAAATGTATATATATGGAAATCTAGCTTCCTAGTGTAATAACTCGTAATAACTACTAGATATGTTCATATTTAGAAATATTAATATAGATTTAAATTTCCTGAAAGCATTATTTATAAATATTTTCCAAAATTTGTATATTTCCAATTTAAATTGTATTTTTTTCTTGTACATATGTATATATTTCTGAAATGATAGCAAAACTGTAATACCTTCTGAAAGCGTAGTTCTTCAGCCAAATATTGAGCTATGTATATTATTGTATCGAATCCAATGCACGCCTTCAATGCATGACGGCGTTTCAAGTTCAGCGAAAATAGCTGACAAGGCGTCCATTACCCGGTGGCTATATAGACACATTATGCGGGCACTTGCAGGGCGGGATCGAGTGGGGTTTTGGGAAGGTTCTGGGTGGGGGCAGAGCAATGACCATTGACCGGCGGCCGATGTCCGCCCAAGTTGCGACTGAGACAATTGCTGCGCTAATGATGACGCACCCAGAACTGCTAAATATGCCGAGCGGTGCTCACGGGTCAGGCAAATGACCCAAAACAATTTCGAGGGGACGGAGAACAATTGAGTCGCAATTAGCTGTGGGCAGGGAAAAATTGTAGGGCTGTGTCCCATGTGGTCATTGATTGTGCGGTTTGATTTCAGCTCTTTTTTGAAAACACTCAGCGCTACTTTGTTTCGATTTCCATATGCGATTCTATTTCCATTTGCTCACCCTGACCTTTCTGCTAGAATCGGTCAGTAATGGCTACACAATTCTAGTTTTGACATTGAAATTTCACTGCCATGGAACACACCTCTCATTATTTTCTGTACTTCTTTCAGTTTGTAATGGTCCGAAATATTCCTTATATCCTTATTATTATTATGGTATTGGATATTTATTATAATTAACATAAGTTTATTTGTATTTACATAATTACTTCTAAATCTAACATATATTTTAATTTGTAAATGTTCAATAAGATCATATTCGCTGCCTCATAAATCTTATCAGCCCCCATATGTTAATAACCTGTCACCCCAAAGGTCAAAACATAACCAAATGTAACCCACGAGCAGTTCCAAGAACTTGTCTAGAGTTCAACAATTTGCATGAATACTAGCCCACAAATTTACATAGAAATAACACAGATAGCTCCAACTTCCGAGATAATGTTAATGGAAAAGGACTTGAGTGAGTGGTGTTGGTAGGGGCTTTCGAAAGCTTTTGGCCAATATGTAAACGCTAATTCATCTATTTAATGGCAGAGAAATGAGGACGGGAACAGCACGCCAGAAAGTAATCATCAGTGGAAAAGTGAAGTGAAATAGGGAGTAGGAAATGGAAAAAAAGGAGGAGCTGGTGGAGAGAAACAGGACATGTATGGAAGGCAACGACCCAGCAGTCGTTGACCCAGCAGGATGTCCCATCCGCTGGGCAAAAACGACCGCAGCGCGAGTTGAACGAACTCAAGGAAGCAGGAAAACAGGAAAAACAGTAGGCGTTGTTGGAGCTGGAACCAAGGAGTGGATTACATAATGCCGCTGTCAGGACAATGTGGCGCCCGCACAAGCCCAGGAAAATTGGGCAAGTTGAGGACCGAAAGTTAACCTTGAAGTTGAGCGGGCGGTGAAAGCCAACCACCCTCCCACACAAAAAAGCGGGGGCAACAACAAACTGCGCAGCATCCGAGAATCCGAGCCCAGTCCCGTTCCCGATCCGTTGCCAGCTCCTTGCTCCATTCCATGCCCCACCACCAAAAAAGCAGGATACGGAAGCGCCAAACCAGGACACGTGTTGGAACGAGAGAAGGAAGCTGTAAAATGGGGTGACTTCGGTGGCAAGGAATCCGTATCTGAACCCACTCAAGTGCGCCAGAAGTTCATGGCAAACACTTGACATTGAATCGATAATAAGTTCAAATTTCCAAAAATAATACATGCCAAATGCGGCGAACTTTTCGCCCAAGAGCGGAAAAGCGGGAAATGCGGAAAGCTAATGCCACACCGCACTGTCTTATGTAAATGTTTGTCTTACTGCTTTGGTAATGATTCCTTTGCGAGCTGTTTTCTATCTGAAGAGTCAGCACAGGAAGGCAGATTTATGTTCTTCAAAGCGCTCATTGGCATATTGCTTATGAAAGCGGATCTAATTACATTCCGATAAATATTCTGGACTTTAATAACACTAAATTCTTTTACCAAATTGTATCATAAATCATTATTAATTAATATCGAACAATTAGTACCTTAGGATAAATATAATAAATACTTTGAAAACTTAATGCCGACTGTTTAACCAATGATTGACTAAATATCATATTCGTTTGAAGAATTCAATTTTTTGCTCAATTAACATATAGTATTAATAAAGCAAATCAGAAAATTCCATTATAATCTTCCCCAAAAATATGCCTGAAAGCATTTACTTGCCTGATAATATCATAAGAATTTCCCACCCCATGCAAGATACTATACAAAACTAGTTCGAGGCAGTTGGATCTCACCCCCTACAACACCACCAAAAACTTAGCCAACCCCCAAGGTTATGCGTGGTCAAGGTTGAGCTTCTCCATTCGCGTGACAAGAATTTTGTGGTTTGGCTTTCGTAATAATTAGAAACTTCCAGCAGGGCCAGTAAACAAGTTGACAAGTGCAAATAAAAACGAGCTGGGGGGAAAGATAACGAACAGGGGAGTTGGGCTAAAGGACTATAAATAGCCCAGTCTGACTTTTGGTCCCTGCCCGGAAGTTTTCTTTCTCCGGAGTCCGGTTTGCCACCACTTTCGCCCTTAAACTTCCAGTCACTGACTTGCCCAACAAATTTTCCAGCTTTTCCCAAGTTCATTCACAAAACAGCCCATCGCGGAGTCGTAAAAATCGGTTAGCTTGGCTTGAAGACTTAGGCAAGCTTCCGTAACCCCGAACAAAATTGTGTGAAGGTAGATTAAAACCGTGTTAAAACGCTGGTTAGTAGGCTATAGTTACAATGGGTTTCCATTTCTACAGAAGTTGGCCCCAACAATTTATTTCGAAATGCAAATTGAATTTGCGCGTGTCACTTTTGGGAGAAAGGGGCCGAGGTAAATGGCAAACTTTGGAAATGCGCAACAGAGAACGGAGCTTTACCAGACACCACCCACAACACCCACATTAGCCACACAGCCACCCACGGGAAATGGCAACAAACTTGCCGCTCGGCCTTCGCAGAGTACAAAAGAGAGCCAGTAACCCCTCAGAAAGAGAGCCTTGGTGAGGTAAAAGTTCAAAAGCGTGCAATGCCAAGGCAAAAGCTACCCAATGCCAGCGAGGTACAGTCAACCCAAGCGAAGCTTTACCCAGAAGCCACTCCCCTTAAGGGAGAACTCTCTCTTTTCGAGAGCTTAACTGGGGTGGCTTCTACCCCCTCCCTATAAGAGGCAAAAAATTTCCACTCACATTACACTACGTTCAAGGACTTTTCATCGCAAGGTTAGCGTAAAAGCTTGAATAGCGAGAGGGAGACGTCAGAAAGCTCTGCCTTGGCAACGGTGAAGTTCAAGGTTAAAGGCTGTTGTCTCTTTCGCGCCTTGCCTTTGACATTGCCAATGCCACCCACACACTCACCCACTCACACACGCACACCTATGCCTCAAGCCTCGATATCTTTGCATACTTTGCGACGCGTGGAGATGCTTATTGTTGAAGGCAGATGGACCTTTCTTACGCACCTGCTGCCATCCTGACATTTGACCTTGTGCTGCTGCCCATCTCTGTCGCACTCCATCGCTGCTCCCCTCTTGCTCGCACACCTCCTGGCCGCTGATTACATTGCGGCGCGTGACTTTGATTTGATTTTTAAATGATTCTTTTAGCAGCTCGACTCTCTTTTGCGCATCTAGCCCAGGTTTTGGCATCGTTAAAGGTCAACAAAAGGACGACGCTTTGGCTGCTTTTTATCACCGTCAGCGGGGGAGGAGAAGGCCGATGAATCTGGTGTGGAAAATGCCATCAAAGTTATATTCCTTTAATGCAATTAAGACACGTGTCGTCGTCAAAGTTTGTTTTATTAACTTGTCTTCTTGGAAATAAGTGCCAAGAATTGGGGACCAAGGTGGAAAGGTGGTAGTGAGCGAAAATCCAAAATGCTCTCGACTTTATTGCGTAAGTGTCGGTCTTAGTTGAAGCTTGTTAGGAAATGGTTTACCAATGCTATTATAATGATACCTTCACCAGATTTAATTTCGTTTCATAGTTATGATGATACAATTCCTGTAAAGCAAGTTTTCATTTAAATATATTATTTAATTGTTTTTAAATTATATATTCAACATCTTATAAGAACATTGATCTTTCGTGCGTATACATTTTCATTTGTCTTCCTGCTTTTCCCATTAAATGTGCAGCATTTCCCCTAAAATAATTAATCAAGTATACGCCACGTTCCGAAAATCATAAGCAATTTGTCACGCCCACAAGCCTTCGCACCCAACTCCTCTGAAACAACTCAAACCATTTAATCAACAGGGCTTTCCAGAACAGTCCGTTGGGTTTCAATTAAAATCAAATAAATTGCCCAAGTTGGCCAAGTGACGTTGATAACCGCTGTTCTCTGAGTGGAGGTGGTAAATGGGCAGGGGAAATGCTTAAAAATAGTTCCAAGCCGGTCGCGGTGACCATGAGAAAGTTTTCCGAAAGCGGCCGGCCGGCCTAGGATTCCATTAGAAAATGGTGCTGGGGATGATTCAAGAGGTGTTGGATGGGCAGGACAGCTTATAATCAGTGATTCCACTATAGCTCTTCTCAAGCCAAATCTGAGTTAATATTTAATTGCTTTTTATAACGATTTTTCATAAGTTGCATGCGCGTGCTTTATCATTCTAAAATTATTTTCATACAGAGTTAATACTTTCATAAAACGCTTTCGATCTGCTCGGAACTTATCATATTAATATAATAAAATATTAATCATATTATTGGAGAACCCTCAATGATATATATAGAGAAATATAAACATTTCAAGATATCGAAGATTTTTATAAGCTCGATACATTTTACGCTTTACTTTATTAAGCCTTCGATATTAATATTTTAGTAAAAGTATATCGATAATCAATGTCTATTAATTAAAAGTACTAAGTATCTTTACAATTATAACCAAAACGCTAGCTGTAGCTATATTTTCGTGGCTTTAGTTGGCAGCACAGCTCACAGCTATGATGACCGTGGCCATGGCCGTGACCGTGGCCGGTACGTCAATGCAGCGAGGTGTGCGGCAAGGTCACAGCTCGCCGAGTGGGTGGGTAGAGGGGGTGGTGAGTGCGCGGTGCAAGAGTCCTTGCACTTGAACCTGCGCACGCGGCCGCTGCATGTGCCCCCCATTTCAACGGAATGAAAGTGGGGAGGGTTGCCATCCACAGCCGGGTGCGTTTTTTGACCTTCAGCCGGTGAGCTTTTCCAACGAGCTTATTTTTAGTAACAGGTTCAGTTGGGTAAAAACCCCAGAAAGGGACAGCAAGTGCGCGCTGCATTGAAAGGTCATTCGTTTGGCTCTGGATGTTCAAGGTCATTGCTGCAGCCGGCAATCGTCGCAATCGTTGCTCCACAACGGTAATTGCCCACCCAAGCCGCCCATCGGTGCACAGGGGGTGGGTGAATAGGGTGTTGGGCGTTGACATTGACGCAAATTGCCGAGGGTCAATTGCAGTCGAGAGCTGACTGCGTAATAAGAATGAATCAAATTAGTTAAGCGCCACTTCTGGGGGCACCACTTGGGAACACACTGGTATGCCTATAGGGTTTTTATGTGGCAGCTTGTGATTTCCCTTTGCTAAGCAAATTAAACGAAAGGAAAATCAGTTGAATATCGATGAACTGCTAGGGCAAATCGAAGATGGTAGTAATTGGAAAATATAGATATACAAGTATAATATAACAATAAGCTTTTTAACAACTTGAACCATTATTCAGTGATTTTTCTTAGCTTCCTGATTTCAATTGACTTTCTAGCGCATTTCTCCGGAATTTACGGCCTTTAGAACATTTGAAGCAAAATCAAATTGTTACCAAATATTTTATGATTTCATTAAGCCGACATTCTATTCAATTTATAATTTGACATCCAATTCATGCAATCTTATAGAAGAATTAGGTTGGAACAAAGTGATGTCTCAATTTATTCAAATTGCTTTGCCTTTTCAAAGTCTTCACATAACCATGAATGGAAGATAAGGGCGTGAGTCATTCATTCCACCTCCTGGAAAAACCTCAACACATCTGGTTGTCCTAAGCAGCAAAGCTTCTTAAAAACCTTCGTAGACCGCTTATGAATAAGCGCAATGAGCAAAGTTTGCGCATACGTGGAAGTTTAATCATCGAGCTATAATCAGGGGCAAAAAAAATGCCCGAGGAATCACTGTTTGAGTTCTTTGTACCTCATATGTACATATGTACACTCATATATGTACGCAGGGGCTTATATTTAATATCAAATGATATGCAGAGCACAATTAAAAATGTTGACGCTCGTGTCAGGTCATAGACCGATGGAAAGACCATCGAGATGCCGATCGTTTCGGCCATTGTCCTCTATAAAGCAAGCCGAGGGATCTACAGAGGAAGCTGGCACTCGCGATCATGACGGAACAAAGTACTCACTCGCCCTAATTAAGCGGTCAATGGGCAGTTCAAGGGTGCGGATCTGGGAACATCCCCGGGGACCTACAGTTCCAGTAATGGATAAGGGGTATTCGAGATGCCCTTCGGCTTGACGATAATAACAAAAAACTTATATTTAATTTACATAAGAAAACTAATTTTGATTCATTTGAATTTCGTTACTTGTATTTAAAAGATGTTGAAAGTCATAAGTTTTTAGATATTTTAAATAGATTGATACTTCTTCCTATTTCCTTGTAATATAACCAGATCCAAAAACAAAATCCAAGTCACGACTATCTCACATTCCTGATAATGTATACAATCATTGATTCCCCCGCTGATTTCAAGACAGAATAAATTCAAGTCCGTGATCCGAAGCAAACTTTCAAGTGCATCGGCGACAAAGAATAAAGGGAATCTGGTAAAGAAATATGGGGAATTGCAATGCCAACGTCAGCGACAAAGTTCATGGTCTGCCAGCTGCTCTTCTCCTCTGATTTTCCAAGATCTTTCTTTTGTTTGCGGTTCTTTTTTTTTGGATTTTTTTTTTCCTTTTTTGCGCTGGTGCAGAGGAAGCAGCTAATAAGTGCAGCGAAAAGACAAAAGTCGGCCGGAAATACGTTGGCGACTCAATCAAGTTGTCCTTGGCTGCCCCAAAATGCGTAGGCTACATGTGGTCAGATTTGGGTATTGAACCATATAACATCTTTGTTGCGGATACATACTGATGTCTCCAAAAATAATCAAAATGTTCCTTACATACATTGAAACACAATCCAAATTGTCTTATGTTTTAATTATTTTAAATAGCAAATAAGTTCAAAGTACATTAGCTGGTAATACTTGTAAAAAGAATATGTTTGGAAGTAGTAGTTTAGTATTGTTATAAATATATTTTGTACTACTTAATGATGGCTCTAAATCGCCTTTCATGAAGTTATTCAAATATTTAGTATAGGTAATCAGAAATCAGAAGAAATGGTTCTCCTGCACTTCAGTCAGAAATCTCGGCGATGAGACATGAGACATTTGGCCTTGGCACGAATCGGTGAGGATATCATATCATCCCATCTTGGCGAATCCTCTTCTTTGGTACTCCGCATTTGTGGTCCTCCGGGGGGGTCCCTCCTTTTTTTCTTTGTGGCGTGATTTACGGCGGCTTTGCGATGAGTTATGAAAACAACTCAGCACTTCAGCAGTTGAGCATGTTGCGTTTGGGTTGAGTAAGTTGCGAATGCATATCACGTCTTCTTTCCAGCGCAGAGATGAGAATTATTCGGGCAATTACAGGGACAGACAGTTGGGATATGGGACCTGGAATCTGCATTCTGGTCTCCCCATCCTGCCGCATAATTCCTCGATCTTATGCAGATTTCAGCCGTTCCCCTCAAGCTGAAAATATAAGCAGGCAATGAACCCGTTCCTTCAGCTGCCATAAATAGAAAATGACTACTAGTGATTATATTTTCTTTGTGCCCGCCGAGAAGCTAATTCCTCTCGGTTTGGTCCATTGACTCCCCGGGGAGATGGAGCACCCTTTGTTTACTATTGGTTAGCCCGCTGGTTTCTGTTTACTGCACATTTTTATTTTGCCATTTCATCGGCCCCTTATCGGCCACTTGCCGGCAATTATAAAATAATAATAATAAACACGTTAGCCCTCGGCTGCCGGTCGGAGTTGTCATCTCTTGTTTACGGCAGCTGGGTGGAATGATCGCCATCGGTTTGTTGATCTCAGCCGATCGAATCGGATCACTCTGGCTGGAGAGCCCAAGCTGAGATAGCAATTCCTGGACAGAGGAAAGGAAATGAGCTGAAATCTGATCCATTGTTTAACGAAATGGATATCTATCCATTATCCAGTACCCTCAGGAAATTTACTTAAGGGCGGACAGTTGTTTATCTTTCAGATCGCAAAGACATCATTTTCCATTCTAGAAAATGCCAATTAAAATTGTATTAAGATATTAATGGAATTAAAATTTAAGTTTTTAAAGTTTTTAAATTTATTTAAGAAGTTTAGAAAATTGCTTTGAATTGTAAAAGTAAAACTCAAGTAGTCGAAATTCTTCTCTTAAATTTTAGATTTCCATGCAAATCGGAATAAAAAATAACTTTTATATGTATATGATTTACTGAGGAAATATATTTAATTATTTATATTATAAGTCACCATAAAGTGACTTTTTATATTTTAAGATAGATGGCTTAGTTTGCATATGGTACAGATTGTGTTTTTCAAACTCAGGTGAAAAATTACAAATGAAATCCACGTGAAACCCCTCCCGATCCCGACTTGGCAATATGCTCCGTCTGGTGGACCGATCCAGACTTGGGTCAGGGTCACATATTTAAGGCACTTAAATCCGCACAATGAAGAGCGCTGCGGAATTGGGTCAAGTTTGGTGGGTCCACGAGTTCGGCAGAAGAAAACGAACTGCCACAAACAACAACTACAACAACAACGATACTTGCAGCAACAACTTTGCCAACAACCAAGAGCAACCAACGGCAAACAACGGCGCACCGAAAATTGAAGTCAAGGTGTCGTCGAAGGTTTTTCCGCACTGCGAGGGCTCTGCGGGTATTTAGAGCGTCAATATTTGGATCTGGGCGTTGCTAAACTGCCGCAGCAATTTCGGCTTCATTCCGACTGACCTTAGGTCTGTCCCTCGGTCTTTATGTCCATCTATCTGGCCAACTAGCCAACTAACCGAATGCGATTGCTTTCGGCGCCTCCAACGGATTTGGGTTGGGCGCTTGAACTTGAGACGAGCGAGATCGGCTCAAAAGGCTGGCCGAGATTGGAAAAACGAGCTCAGAAGCTTTGGAGAGTCGCCCGCATAAGCGAATCACGGCCGACCCCCGGATCCAATCCGATCCGATCTGATCGGAACCAGTTTCCCTTCGCATATCTCAATGATTCGTTTTTCGATTGGCGGGCCATTCATTCATATGGATATGCACCGTACACCGTTATACACCACTTCCGATTTCGAGTCGCTTATTTGCTTATCAGCGCGATTTACGATTCCGATTTCGATTCCAATAGCGATTCCGATCTCGGTTTCATTTTTCCTCGGCCCCCAATGACAAGTGACAGCCTTAGTTTCAGACGCTGGGGACAGCCCATCTATCGTGGCCAACTTCCTCAACAGCTCCACCACCAATTAATCACAGCCGAATCAGCGAAATTATTTATTTATTAGCCCCCGAAAAGCGCCAACATAATTTGAAAAAAGCGCTAAGTGATTTAGTGTCGCTGATTCGATTTGCCAAATTCGTTGCAGATAACCCCTTAATTCGTTAATTTGCAAAGATTGTATTGAATTAAACAGAGTTTTTGGTTTTTTAATATAATGGATTAGTAAATCATACTCTCATGTGTATAACCAAATAAAAAGTATTTAAAGGAAAAAGATTTACAATTAGCTAAATAAATACAGATATTGATTCAATATTGAGCATTGAAGTGAATAAACATTATTTTTTATATTATTTGTTTACAGGTAAAACCCACATGTTCAATACGTTATCTCCTTGTTGTTAAATTGAAAATGTTTTTTATTTTCTTTATATATGACGAAATAATTAGCAAAAATTAAATCAGCTCAGTTTACAAATATACTAAATACTTGTTTATTATTTTTGTTAGAAAGCTAAAACCTTTAATTAAAGAGATTTACAATAAAAACCCTCTTTAAAGACTTTATAAGTTTTCATTCTAGGTTTAATACGATAATTAACAGATAACAATTGATCTGTTTAAAAAAAGCTAAAATGCATAATGCAGCATTTGAATATATTAGACTTTGCTTATTAAATTAATTTTCAAAAATAATTTGGGATTATATATATAGAATTAAATAAATTGCATATAATACTAAATATCCGATTGGGCCTCGCATAATTATTTCCCAAGGTAAATTTAAAGAGTCTTAATCTTAGAATCTAGCACAAATGAGGCCATCATCGAGCAGCGGCCACTTATAATTATTACTTCAGTCTGAGCCAGTTTTTACTTCAGAAGCTTTTTGCAGGTTCGCAAATTTATCGACGTTCTGTCTGGCACGGCAACCACTGCGCACACAGATACTCACACCCACAGACGCACAATTAGACTCGCAGGCACACACACACGCACACACATCTATCGACAAACGTCCGTCTCACAAAAAAAAAGGAATGAAAAAACGTAACCTTGATCTTGGCAATGTGATAACCTAACCTTGAACAGTGTATTTGATTTTTGTTGTCTCTGGCTTTGCTTTGTGTTTGCTTTTTGTTCACTTTTTGCTTTTTCTTTTTCTTTTGTATACATTTTAATGCCTTCTTACTGTGTCAGTCTGCTGGATTTTATTTTAGAATCTGCTCTTTACCCAGCGCTGTCTGCACTTTCAATTAAGCCCCCCTAGAATACGCCACCAAGAAGCCAAAGAGCGAGAAGGGGCAGGAGAAAAGATCAGCTCAGCAGCTACAGCGATTAACGATAAGCGACAGCTGCTGGCCAAGCGTTTTCGGCTTCCGCTTTGCAACGACTTTGGAAAAATAAATAAAACAAAGCCCGGCTCGGAGCAGATACAAAAACTACTCACCGCCATCCAAGTTCAGCTCATTAATTAAAAGCACGAGCGAGCCCCCAGCGCTGATTATTCAGATCTTTTATTTTATGAGTCGTTGTGATTGGAAACGACCCTCTCACTCCGACGCCATATCGCTGTCTCTATCTGCCGCACGTTGGCGCCGTGATGGAGAAGATCCACGGCCTAATCTGCGGATTCTGCGATCTTGTGGCATCTGATCTGGAAAATGTCAAGTTCGCATCTCGAAAAGTATGAGCAATGCCCGTGAGTCGTGACCAAATGGAGGCGTTTCAAATATTGCAGTCATATAAGAATGAATATTGAATATTAAAATCATTATTATTAAATAATTTATATAATGTTACACAAACCAATAAATAATATGAAATAATAATAATAATTATAAATAATAAATAATAATTGCTATTACATTTAACAAGCTTTAACCCAAGTATTTTATATCTTATCATGTGTATCATTATGCTTGATCATGATAAGAACTCAATGACAAGAAGTAAGCTTGGAATGTCAAAATATTTGTTTCACTTTGCGATCTTAAAATTTTGAAGTGCAGTGCATTACTTCTCCTCCAAAATGCTCCCCACATTTTGCTTTCTTTCAGCTTTCATTGCCCCCACTTATCGTTCGCTTTCGACATTCTGTCAGACTGGCTCATAATCAGTTTGATTTTATTTCAGTTCAGTTCGCTTATTCATTGTACTCAGGCTGGCTTATTTTTCTGATTGTCATGGGGCGTCCTTGACCTTGGCCATAAACCCGAATTTTGAGCTTCACTTTGTTCCCTATTTGCTTCTTTCTTTTCAAAGCTGTTTTCGAGGCGGTTTTGTACGCGAGTTTCTGTTTGGGGACTGCTGTTTGCTAAATTATCGCTTATTATTCAGTGTGGCATTTGTTGATTTTAATTTTGTTAATTAGATAAATAGAAATGTGTTGTTTGGTACCGGGCCGGGGGACTTTCCATGCTGACCTTCACCTTGCTGTTATTTGCTAATATTTTGCCAAATAAATCAGTTTGCCCATAAAATTCTAAGTAAATAAGCTACGAGGCAAAAACAAACGACGCCAAGTAATTCAGTAAGTGAAAATAAAATTGGAAAATAAACACACAGATGCACAACGCAGCTGAATTCATAGTTCGAGTACATTTGATGGAAAAAATTATATTAAAAATTCCGTCTGACTCTGATTTCAATGCACTTTTTTTTACTTTTTATTTTTTGTATATTTATATATATATTACTTTGTGATTTTATAAGGTACCGAGTTACTCCAGACAATAACAAAACAAAGCGGGGCGTCCTTGAAAACGCAACAGGCCGCTAAACTCAAAAACGCCAGCGGCGACGCAAATAACTCAAAATGCACAGGGCAAAAGCAGTAGGGACATTGCCCAGAAAGAGACAGCAGGATTGGAGCAATAGAGACGGGTAGACGTCAACGGAGCGAGAGCGGTAGATCTGACGTAGCTTGCATATGATTTAGCTGGAATGCAGAAAGCGCACATATTAATATGCAGTTCCATTTCCAGTAATTATATGGAATACAATGCAAATTTATTAACCATCTATAGGAACCCTTTTTTGCACCCATTTCATTGACAATGCCTTCGAATGCCATGCAAATCGCGGCCGTGTAACCCTTGAATTTGAACTAATTGCATATTGCACCAGTCGCACTCATACCCCTTAGCCCTTAACCAAAGGCTTGAGATTTATAGACTAAAGAGAAAGCTAAGCCTAACAAAAATTTATTTTAAATTTTATTATCGAAAAGAAAATGTAAAAGACCTTTACATTTCATTTAAAAAATTATTATTTCTTGGTACTTGAATAAGTTTTATTTGAAAAAAGTTTAAGATACTGAAAATATTTGTAATGAAAAGTGTAATCTCTAACTGAATTACACGGTATTTCAGAGACCTTCCCGTAATTGTTGCTTTCGTTCCATTTCATTTCATTTTATTTACATATTAAGTTCGTTGCGATAAAATTGTGCTTGCGGTGGGTTTAAGGATTTTCCGCTCAAACGCTAGAAATCGTTGATCAGCACTGAAAGCTCCAATTAATCGATTTAATATCGAGCATATATGGATGTACATATCATACATACATAATGTACAATCAGATTTACCACAGGGCAGCTTGTGTTTTTATTTCAACATTAATTAGACCACTCACACAAACAATACGACACGTGTGCACCTTAAATTGATTAAAACAACAAATAGATTTTAATTCAAAAAGTTCTTATGATGAACGACTTTTGACGCGCGCGTAAAATCGAACATGGAAAATAGAACAAGTGGACGAGAAACAGGAACGAAGCGATTCCGACAAAAAGTCATAAAAACCGTATAGCAACCGGCAACCGTATTAATAAGCAATAATTGCTCAAGGTCGACATGAGCATTCTGCCGTAGAATAACACAAAAAAAAAAAAAACAAGCTTCGAAGGGGAAAGAGTTTTACTAGCAGGTGGATATCTAGATATACGTATTATGACACGAAATGAGCTTGCATTCTGCAAGTGTGAAATTCACAATAAATACAAATACAGCGAAAATGCCATTAAAACAGTTAATGGGAAATTGTGCTTAGGTAATTTGCCAGCGTTCTACTGCAATGGGATTCACAGGGCTGAAATGCGTAATCCATTCTGACTAAAGCTTAGGTCGCAAATGGGATAATCGGGGAAGTAATCAGTACTGTACAAGTGTATACAATGTAGAACGCACATGTTTAAAAAGCAAAAGCTAACACACAATATACCTAAATACAATGGTAACAGAGAAATTTTATCCATTAGGCCAGTGAATGGTTCAAATTCGTTCCTAAGAATTCCGAACAAATTTGTCACAATCACTGTGTACAAGTATGTATACATTACAGTCCCCAGTTTTATCTGCAAATTATACATTTTATAAACGTCACATGTTATTTTCATAGCGTCCAAGATAAAATTTTTGATTCTATGCGACTATTAATTTCATACTTCCCCAACCGTGCTTCGCTCATCATTTTGCTGATGCTCAAATATTTTCCTGCAGTCAGCCCCTTTTAGCCAATTGCGCATTAAGCCCGTGGTGTTTCTATTTCAACGGTCTCATCCCGAGAACAAAAACTATTTTCAAAGATCTCCTCTGTCACTCAAGTCGCTACAATATTGTTATCCGTTCAGCGATTGTGGTTCTGGGCAATGGATGTGGATGTCCAAGTATGATCAAATTTTGGCTCTGCCTTTTTTGCTTGGCAGTCGTTATTTGATCGCAACCAGAAACGAGTAGCCGCTGCGAGTGTGAGTGGGCGGGGCGGTGAGAAGGTGGTTTTAGGAGGCGGTGGAGGGGAGGCTGCTCAAGGTCGCCGCGTCTTCGAGCTGCTCGCGCTGAATAATTAAGTGCGAAATAAATTAATTTCGGTAGAACTTTTTAGCATGCGTTGTGTGGCATTTTAGTCACAGGCAGCACACAGCGAAAAATGAAAATTTATCAAGCAGTTTAGCAGTCTCGAATGGCAAACAAGAAATTATAGCTCCTAATAGACGGGCAAGGTCAAATCAAAGCATGACTCAAGGCCAAATGTGCGTGGGCAGTCGATTGAGTTAGCTGAATGGTATGTTGTTATGAGTTTTCCGATGGATTGAAGGGTACATAAAAAGCACATAGTCTAGTGTATCGACTATCAGATACCCATTACTTTGCTAGACGGAGGAACAAGGAATTTTTTTTAATTCTTTTGAAATCTATTTAGAAGTTGATAAATACGACCCAACATTTAGTTTCCAAGATCTTAAGGTTTATACAGACAGACAGTGATTCTGAAATATATATTTCCCTCAGAATAAATTACTTATTTGATCATTTTCTAACAAAATCAATAACTAATAACTTCTAATAGCCGAAAATTGACTTTTTCCAAACACTCTTGTGCCACTTTCAACACAAAAGATAACTAAACTGCAAAGTGCAGCAGTTAAAAATGCAATTATTTACATTAAGGGAAAGCTACAACGAAATGGGAAACGCTGGAATGCAGTAAATAATTTCTTCGTCAAAACCTAATTGGGCATTTAACAAATTTTATGAGTATTTAAAAAGTAAAAATTTTAATAAATTTAGCACAAACTATTGACCCCAAAGCCAGCCTTTTGAGACCGCCTTTGGGCAAAAGGGGCACTCGGCGAATGGGGCACACAGTTTCGTGAAAGTTGCGGCGCGAAAGTGAAAACTGATTTGAGGCTGAAAATGTTGCGCCGGCGCCGGAGACATGGAAACCCACTGACATCGATTCCGCGGATGAATGAAACGAGGGGGGAGAAAATCAGAGAATAAAGCTGGCGCACAAATCGAGTAGCCAAATGTTTGAGCAACTGGGGCTGGCTTTTATGTCACAGCAATTAAATTATTTCAGGCGAGCGCTGGGCAACAAGTAAAAATGAACGCTTAAACAAATTATATTTATTTGCATTTATTTGCCATAACAAAGGCACACAAATACACGTCTGAAAAAAAAGGAAAATACGAATATATTGAAACAAAACCCGAACGACCTTGAATGGCTGGGCTGCAAGCAAAACAGGCAAATATAAACATTAAAAAGTCTAAAACAAAATAAGAAAATATAAATTAACCGCAATGCAATTAAGCCCACCAAAACAGATATAAATAAATATAAATAGAGATGGAGACAGCGAACAAATGTTTTGAGCTTAGAACTTCAATTTATTTATGCGGACCAGTTAAACAAATAAAAAACTAAAGGATTATTTATTTCTAGACGGGTTGCAAATGTTCTTTTGTTTTGAACAGAAACTTTGTTTAAAGAATTATTAAAAATCCTAAATGAAATGGATTCCTAAATGCAAATATGAATACATTTATAATTTATATAAATTTATAATATACACATAATAGAGTTATTCTAGATTTTATAAAATTTCTAAATAAATTAATTGTGAAATCTTATACTTTTGTTCATTTTTAAGGCGATACGAGCTGTCCAATCAGCTCAGTTTAAAAAAAAAATGTATGTATCCATAATGATAAAGTACTTAATGTATATTTATTATTCTTCATAATTTTGTTAAAAAAAACAAGATTATTTTATTTGTGTCTGCTTTTTAGTAACCCAATGATACATTAGATTTCATTCACTATTGTTATGATTTAGACTTTAGCCATTTGCGTATCTGCAGTGAATGTTTGCATCTGTATTTTTTGTACGTGTGTGGGGGCATTTGTATCTGCATTATTCATGACTGACGTGCAACTTTCAGCCTAGCAACTCGACATGGAGATAAAAACAAAAAAATAAAACCGAACCGTTTTGGGTCATGATGACGTCCACTTGGAAGCCGCGTGCCGGCTTCCATTCTCCGGTTTCGATTCGAGTGCATTTGAATGCGATGTGCACTTGGCCATGCAAGGCAGCCGTGCAAGAGAGTGCACTGCAATATAGAGGGAGAGAGCGGAATAATCGCGCCAAATTGGCAAAATCTTTTATGCTGACTACTAAGCCAAGCTCAGCAGAAAACTTTAAACTTAAAGAGATACTACGTGTAAAAAGAGTATCTTTTTTAAAAGAGAAATAAGAGCTTTTTCTCTTTTGTGGTGGAATTCAAATTTTAAATAATTTAAGAGATACATGGAAGGAAGCCGTTAAAAAAGCTTATGTCTTTAAATTTTAAACTTAAATGGTAGACCTATTGAGAGTAAAAAAAAAACAAATTTAAATAATTTAAATAAAATGCTTTGAAAATGTTTATAGGAATATATAAGTCTAGAACTTTCTTAAGTTTAATAATATAAGCGGAATTTCATACATATAGTACGAAATTATAAAATTGATTAGTTGACGCAGGCTAGGAAACATTAAACATATATGTATCTTAATACATTTTGATCTAGTTCTACTTCAATAATACAATGATCCACAATCAATCCATATTACTGCGAGCATTTGAAACTCAAAAATTTATCTTACATTTAAAAAATTAATAACAAAGTGTAATCTACTTTGTAGAACTAATTAAAATTCCATCAAAATAATACAGCCGCATTAAAGACGAATTAGTTGGTAACGGGAAATACCATCCTTATCTAACCACCGGATTTGTTTGGCTATGACAACCTTGAACTCAATCAGATTCCGTTCGACGATAAGTGTTCGCAGATAGACCCACACATTGCAATTAAATGGCACTGATACCCTTTATCGCATCTTGTGCTATTGGGTTTCGCCGGAATATACAAAGTATCTCCCAGATACGATTTCTTTTGTTTCTCCGCCGGCAACTGTACTGCGTTTTTGGGGGGGCTGTTCTCGATGCCAATGCCCCACCCGCACCACCAACCCCTCGGCAACTCAGCGCGTTCTCCGATAGCGACGGCAATCGACGACCTTGACCGTGAAATTTAAATTTAGAAGCCACGGCGGCGGCTAAGACGTAAAAAATAAAATACCACCAAGCTTTTCGAAGCTATCTTCGCCAGTGTATTAGTCATTGTGTGTTCTGGCAATTGCAGAAAAAGCTGCGCTCTATCAACGGTAATTCCCCTGCACTCCCCCAATAATAACAAAGATTCTTCTAAAATAAATTTGGCCATTTCACGAGTTTGCTTCATGTGACTTATGTAAATATTCAGTTGGGCGGGCAGCTATTTTGAAAAGAAATTTAATGAAACATGAACTTGCGTACTGGCGCCGTCTCGACTTGGTCAATGATGTAAATCCGTATAATTACGTGAAATTGTGTGCAGCACTAATCGGCGTAGGGCTAAAAATAATGTCTGTTCTTTTAATTAGCTGATTGGTGGATGCGTTTGAAATTACCGCCAATATAAAGTGTTGGTTAGCTTTGTACAGGTCATTTGGTATTTTTAATACTGAATTTTAATACTCTTGAAGAGTTCAAACTTCACTTGTTGAAATCGAAAAAGATTTATTGCTAGTTTTTAGATTCTGCGTAATAGACATAAAATAAATGCTACTATTCGACATAATATAATCTTTCAAAGATGCAATAGACTTTTACGAATGATAGTAAAGGATTGGTTGTTAATAGAAACGATGTACTTCCCTTTAAATTTGCCGCCTTCAGTAACGATATTTCGGATCAGCTGATTATTTGCGGAATATTCGGGAACTCCCATCACTAATAAACAATCTGCACGGTTTGAAAACATTCTAGAAACACGCTTTTAATGACTGTTAAGCAGTTAAATTAAGGTTGAATTCATTCAAGAAAAACAGTTAAAGTACCAACCAAGTATAGTTTCTCTTATAAAGTAGGAACTTTGCCTAAAATCAAGCCGGTATTCTTAAACACATGAAGCACGTGGATTGTTTATCCAAGAAATACAACAATTTCATCAAGAGCTTTTATAATGGTTGCCGATATATTCAGTGAATATTATATATGCAATTTCAATGATAAGGTGGCAGTTGAAGGTAGAGTAGAACGATCACAATAGCTTGCGTGTAATATCTAATACAAAAACTACCTATAGATCTGCCAGCGGATGAGACACTGCGTCAATTGTGGACCCGCCAGAAACTGTGGACAATAGATGATCTCCGGGAGATCCTTCAACGCTGGCAGGAGCAAGGCAAGCCAGATTCGAAAGATGATCCCACTTCACAACTCAAGGATTTCCTGCTGCTGATCTTCGCTTTTGTTCAAAACAATTTCACTGGGCCCTTTGACAAACTGGAAGAGTACCAACAAATTTATAGTGAACTAGAGCTGGAAAACCTCGACGCACTCGAGAAACTGAAGGCCAGTGGCGAGGAACTAAATCCAAATGTTAAATCTGTAGAACTACTACTGATTGCCAGGGAAATCCTTGAGGGACTTCTAAAATGCCATCCAGAATCAAAGGTTTTTTGGCTTTAGTGAAATGCAATTCTGTTTACTAATAAGCAATATACCTAGGTCCTGATTTGGTGGCGATTGCGTCTGATCTGCCTACATCAGCATGTCCTGGATGATTTGGCGGCCTCCCTGTATGAGCAGTTTAAATCAGCAGCTGGACATCTTCAGGCGCATTTCAATCAGTTTGAGAGCAGGGAACTGCAATCCCTGCTGCTACTGGAGTTGGCCAATGGCTACCTGCAGTTTCATCGCTCTGAAATTGCCTCCCAAATACTGGATGAACTGTGCAAGCATCTCCAGGTGGAGCTTAAAGTTGAGGGTTTACTAGGAGTACGCACCAAATTCCAGCAGAAGGCCCTGCCACAGCTCTGCCTTAAGGTTGAGCATCTAAGCGAGCAGCAGTCTCTGCCTCCAGCCGTCCAGACAAATGAGACGACCAAGTTGCCCAAACTGCTTCTTTTGGAGGATGACACGCGACTGGAGCGGATACGCTTTGTGGAGCTGAAGGACAACGAAGTGATGACACTTCCCAGTGTGCTCCAAACTCTGGTGCTGGCCAAAGTGTAAGAATGGCCAATAGTCCATATTATATTTCTGATATACTAATTTCTTTCCTTTACACAGAAAGCAATTGAAACGCTCAACGCCTAAGGATCGCCTGGCGGATGAGCAACTGGAGCCGTATACACAAACCTTGCTCTACCAGGAACATGGACCATTCCAAGTCCGGCAGTCAGCCCTTCTTCTAAACTGCCTTCAGGAGTCGAATCAAAGAAGGACAGTCGAACGCAGCTGGAAACAATGCGAGGAGTGTGTCAAGCTGCTTGACACCTCCGAGGAGGAGTTATCGCTGCGATCCCGACTCTCCTACGGTTTCGCCGCCCACTTGAGTCCCAAGTGGCAGGTGCAGCTGCAGCTTGTGGACTTGCTGCGATCCTTGGGTATGACCAAAACAGCTCTGGACATCTGTCTTCGCATACACGCCTGGCAGCAGGTGATCGAGTGCTACACGAGCCTGGAACTTCGTCACAAGGCAGCGGAGATCATCAGGCAGGAGTTGGAAAAGAAGCCAACGGCATTGCTGTACTGCCTCCTTGGCGATGCGATCGATGATCCTTCGTTCTACGAGCAGGCTTGGTTGTATTCCAAAAAGACAAGTGGAAAAGCTCAAGCCTATTGGGGCAACCACTTCTACAGGAGTGCGGATTATGCCCAGGCAATGGATCACTTCGAAATTTCTCTGGAGATCAACAACTTGCAGGAAGCGATTCTTTTGCGCTGTGGCTACTGCGCAATCCAACTGGAACGCTGGGAGCCGGCCGTTAAATATTATTTGGCTTACACCCACCTGGAACCCAATGGCTTCGAGTCCTGGAACAATCTAGCCAAGGCCTTGATTAAATTGGGTGACAAACAGCGGGCACATCGTGTTCTTGGTGAGGCCTTGAAGTGCAACTACAGCAACTGGAAGGTTTGGGAGAACTACATGCTGGTGTCCGTGGATACTTCCCACTGGGACGACGCCATGCGGGCTTACCAGCGCATGGCGGAGCTAAAGCAACACTATCTCGATCAGGAAGTGCTCACACGTATTGTTTACGGAGTTTCCAAGGAGGATCCCGCCGGCTCAAGTGCTTTGATCAAGAGACTTATAATGCTGCTGGGACAGCAGAGCATTCAACATGGTAACGAGCCTCTTGTTTGGGAACTGGCCGCCTTGGTGGCCCAAACGCCACTGAAAAAGGCCGAGAAACTGGTGAAATCGTATCGTGCGTACACACCGAAGCATTTGGGCTGGGAAACCAAGTCGGAGCACGCTTTAAAAGCACTGGATCTTTGCTTAGAGGTCTGCGATCTCTCAGTGGCAGCCATCACAGAGCACATTCAAGACGAAAGTGAGGTAATGATTACTTCTCAACTAAATTCTGCCCGACTGGCGGGCACATCTTGTCTGAATGCTTTGAAGAGGGCCATAAATGTGGATGTGCCGGCAGAACAGACTGCAAAGGTGGAACAGCTGGAAAAGCGCATCGAAGACCTGACAAAAATTGTTCAGGAACGAATGAATGCGTCTCGATCTTAGTTATAAACTTAAAAGGGCCTATTTGTATAAGGTTTTATACTATTTTGTAATTGCATAACAAATAAAAAGATTCATTTTGTATTGTACATGAAATAGTTTATTGCTGATATATTTGTAAGCTAGTTTTGGTTTTTATTATAATTCAGGTCGAGCAGATTATCCGGTGTTTTTGATTTTAATAGGTATTCCGCATTAAGGATTTATTTTTATTATCTCGCAATAGGTGTAATGAAAATCTATTCATAAAAATATAAATCTAAGCATTTACCCATGATCCAATATCACAAGTATGAGGCATTTGTTTAATAAGTTTTCTTTGATGTCCTCCATCTAAAAAGTGTTTAACTTGGTGGTAATTAAAACGCGCACGCTTTGATCGAATGCTCCACAGACGGCTAGGCCCAGTTTGTCCGGATGCCAGTCAAAGCAGTGAACCGGCTGAGAGCTCAAAGTGGCTGCACTAACCATGCTAAGGGCTCCAGCCACTCCCAACTTGTTCCCATCAGAGTCGTCAATGACCCTCCTGTCGGGATACTCGTACTGCCAAAGGCGAATGGAGCCAGTTCCGCCGCCCGTGAGAAAGAGATCCCGATTCTGGGGCAGATGACGAACCACCCAAACGGTGGCTTTGGGTCCGCTAATCACGCCGTTTGTTCCTACGCTGCGTCCGGCGTTGCGTTCCTCAACGTAACTAAATCCCTTGGTCGGATGTTGGGTTCTCATATCGAAGACAAGGAGACCGCCTTCCAAAGTGGTTACCGCTAGCTTGTTCATGGGAATGTCCCGGCGATCGAACTCCAGGCCACAGATACCATTCTTCATGGTGACCTCCCAGCGTACGGAAAGGGTGCGCAAATCGAATATCTTTAGATCTCCATTATCATAGCCGGCGGCAACGATGCGCTCCTGTGCGTTGTAGGTATTTCCAAAGGCCACGGCCCAGCAGTCCCGGCGGCCACTGCTGTTATTAACGCCATCGCCCATTTGTGGCGGAGGCGACATGTCCACCACAGGAGCCTGCCCCTGGCGGATATCCCAGACTTTAACGGCGCCGTCCCGACTTCCAGTAACGATTTCCGGAGCACCACAGTCGATTTGAGTTCCTCCAATCGCGTCGATGGTGTTGATGATGCCGTTGTGGGCTTTTACATTGTAAACCGGAAGGTCCGGCTGCTCCATATCGCTGCAAAGAACACATGTCAGAAAGGCTTCAAATGACTTAAGCGGGATTATGCCTACAGAACTTGCAGCCTGCCCTCGAAGTCTCCGATGGCCATGTGGCGGTTCCTGAGGGAAGCTGCTCCAAAGGTGCCGCACTTGAAGGCCACCTTCTTCTCCACGGACTTCACTTTCACCAGCTTATCCTGGTTCAGTTCGTAGATGTCCATGATTCCGTGCCCGTTGGCCTTGGAGCCCAGAATCACGAACTTGGCCGAAAGGGGCACCCATTTCGTATCGTACACCGTGTAGTTGAGTGACTCGTGGAGGTGCTCGATCAACTGGGGCTTGTCCATTCCGACGATCTATTTTTCTTTCTCAACTTTATGCTAATATTCCAAAAACGGCCGGTGAAAAGCTAAGGATTTATCAAAAACAACTTGTTTTGTTGTCATGGCTACCTCTTCCTCTTTTTCAGTGTAGCCGTACACGCGTAAATATACCAATCAGCTGATGGAAATATACCAAATCGAATTTTGAAATAGATAAGTTATAACATCTCCACTTAAATGAAATATTAAAAAAAAAATAACTTTTAACGCTTGTAAAAAGTATATGCCATTCTTATAGTTCATATTTTGTATTCATATAAATAAAACATATGCTATTTACCAGATAATGTGTGTGTACGATAGTTATACCGATAGATTAAGAGACATCGGGAACAGCTGTTAATGGTAAGCTTAAAAAGCTTTCGCCACAATGTGAGTTGAAATACTTTTTTCTTCAGTTTTACTGGGTCAGTCGGACGCTGTTTTGCTTCCGTCGCGGATTTTCCACACATTTAGTTTTTGGCGCGAGCATCTTTTTTTGGCGTTCGACCCCCCAATAGCAACAACAACAACTGCAGCAACAACTTCATATATAAAGACAAAGAAATACTTTTACGTGTGTCGCAAGCGACGCTTTTCGGCATTTAAAACAGAAAGAGATACTAAACCTGCGGGGTTAAATAAGCGAAAATAAATATTATTGAAATAACAAAGCAGAGCTTACAGTGTTGGCTATTAATTTGCGGCCCTTTTAGCCGGTTTTATATAAGTGATAATCGTTTTGGCAGAACAAAAAGTCGCTAAACAGTGCTCAAAGTTCAGCATATTTGCGATGCATGCGCCAGAAAAGTGTTAATCAATTTTTTATTGGCAACAAGTGATACAACAATAACAAAGGCGCTATCAAAAGTTGAAGGTGCCAACAAATCGAAAACGGCAGTACAGACGACTACAAGAACAACAACAACAGCAACAGCTGTACCCGAATCGAGTGCCAACTAAAAATTAATGTAGTTTCCCAAAGGTAAAGGCCACAAAGATTCTTCCATTCTCGACATGTTTTCACATTCATTTGTATTGCCCAACATTTTCTCACTTCCGCCGTTGCCTTTCGATTTCTCGTCAATTTGGGGACAATCACGTTAATTGCGTATTTTTCAGCTTTTTCATTGGCTTTATTGTTTCTGTGAGCCCTCTCTGTTGTTTTCGGTGCACTTGCACTTGACACACACACATAGTGTATATATAATATTTAGTATATAAGCGTTATAGTACATCATGTATATACTATGTTTATGTCATTCTTCCGTTTTGGCGACTTTTTGCCAACCTGTCGCGTCGCCCGTTCGGAATACCCTACACTTATTGGGATTTGTTGATAAGCCCACCGCGCTGGGGAGAACAAATAGTGAATGGAAACAAATTGGTTTTTTGGTCTGAAAAAAAAATGTAAATATTATGCAACACACGAAGTGCACAATTGTAAAGGCAATTATTTCTCAAAAATTCCCCTTAACAAATGTCTTGGTCTTTTTGTAAAAATTATGGGTTACGAATACAGAACCAGATTTAAATCAGTTATATACTTTCTATAATCTATAATTATATTTTCTTTCTGGCAAATATAAAAATATAGCCTTTTACTTTCCCACAATGAAGCGAATAAAACTTGTGAATTACTTATCAATCAATCGGTAATTTACACAGATTATTTTTAAACATTATCACCTATACGTGAGCTGTAAAGATTGCCAATAGTCGGTTGCCTTGAGCTCAAGATTAAAACCACCTGTTTTGGATTTAGGATTGAAGTTTTCGCAGCTAATAGCACACAATATTTGCAATAAGAATCTATAGTAATAAATAGGGAAACTGAGGGATTAATGATAGCACTCATATTGTGCCGGGAAATATCACATATCGCGTGGCTATATATAACTTGCATTTGAGGAAGTATACGCGCACACAGAAGCTTATATCTGAATGAAATATATAAGAATAATATTATTTTCACAACTAATGTGTTTTAAAAATATCTGTATTTTTAATAAATTCATTCTGGAAATAAATATTACAGTACCGAGTTATCTCATCATTTTTGATCAATCAACGATGTTTCAATTGATTTCATTTGCTTTGTTTCCACTGCGTTGTCCGAAGTTCGTGCGTGCGCACAATAGGGAAAATTGAAAATGTTGCAGCCCCAATTCTTCCCCTACTACCCCCTCCCTTCGTCACACAGAAATAAATAAATGCCGCACAATCGAAATCTAAACAAAGACATATAAAAAATCTGCCAACTGCCGCACCAGCACTTCTACAGAAGCTAAACAAGGGAAACTCAAAGTCCAAACGATGAACATGAATGCAATTCATATACAACGGAAGCTAAACATAATCAAGGAAAATGTGTAGCACTCATTGTTTTTGCAGTTCTGTGGTCAAATCGATGATGAAACTGGAACTGTACTCCGCCAGCAAGGGTTAATCTGGCGATAAGGGCGCGGCACTTGCATAAATGCCCTATATAGTTTAATATCCAACCCCAAAGGCAACCAGTTTATAGCGTATTGAGCTCTGACTTTACTGGTATATAACACATCGAATTACTGCTGATTTATTTTTTTATATATTATATATATTTAAACAAGAATCTTAAATATGCAGTTCAACTTTCGCAAGTCAATTGCTTTACTCATAAGTAAGGCGTCAAATTGAATATTTAAATATTTTAAAAAATTCTTAAATTCAAAGAGTTCTCATAACTAAAACAAATCGTTAGCCATTTACATAAGGAGTTTAATATGTTTTTTATATGTTGCATGTTATTTTATCTGTGACCTTAAATTCCAAAGAGTTATCAAAATGTATACAAAAGGGGTCACTAAATGTCAAATTGTTTTATGATGAACATGATAAAATAACAGCGCATGTCTACGCTTTCTATCAATTTATTTTGGGCTTAATGAAAGTGACTCACTTTTTACTTGTGAAATATTTTGTTGGACAAACATGATTTTTTTGGCTGAATGAATCAGGCAAATCACTTGCTATATACATATGTACATGGGTAAATATTGCCACGATTATTTAGTACGCTACCATCTTTCTATAAATAAAGACTGAGTTCATAAACCAGTGCTTACCTTTTATATTATTTCTATAAAAAATAAAGGTAATACAAAAGCTCGCGTGCTCCGTAAATTTTCTCCAAATCCCAGGCAAATATTTTGCCAAGAAATGCCCGTTTATGTACTTCAACGTCAGTTTTATCACATTAAGTAGACAGCATCAGCTGAATGTGGAAAACGGAGACCCCGAATCTGATCCGAATCTTAGTATTTGCCTCAGTTTTCTTCATTACCCAGAACAAAGAAGTCGGTGCAAGTGCGGCAGCTAAAGTCACGACGGATCAATCAACATGATTGAAGTACGTATCTCCGATCCACCGATTTTATTACCCTAAGTTCGTTTCAAAATTGTCTGCGTTATCTGTGACATTCGCTTTGCCCACTTACGCAATCAATATTTTGATATCAAACGCACTGCACATATGGTGCCTACAAAAGTGGGATCGCTAAAGCAAACTCTAACTATTTCATGGCCATTAGTAACTGATAAGACGCGGGTCAATATATCGACAAGCACCTGTGTGCTGGAATCCCCTTAAATTTATATAGCAAAACATAACGAGTTAAGCACTTTCAGTTGCAGTAGTATGAGTATTTTCAATTAATTTTGAACTCGACCTTTCGTAACTTGGAAACGAAAAGCCTTAAAGCCAACACCGAGGTCTTACTTAAAAAATGTGAAATGCCTAAATCCAGTTTTAACAACTGTCATTTCTTCAAAACAGACTTAAAACTAAAACGGTTGACAAATTAAGCTGGAATATACCGTCTGTATATAACCTTATACGTATGTACATCCTAATATTGCGCACCGCAACATATTCAATTGTTTTCCGATTAAAAGTTAATATTTAGGAACTTTTTATTAATGAACAAACATGTTTTAGTCGGCTGAATAGGGGTTTTTGTGACTGTGCCGAGGTTAAAACATTGATTACCGAGGCTGATGGAAGTGCTCGTGTTGCTGATAAGCCGAGTGGACACTTTCGATAAGAATTCAGCAGCGATTTTGCCCAGGCGCTTGTATTTACTACACTATTTCAGTTATATATGTGTCGTGGCGAAAATAATGAGTATGCGTGTAGTCGCTGTTTACTTCTTCTCCAAGTTCCCTTTGCTATTATGCGTGTTCCTATTTATGAACACGTGGCGAAAATAATGAATGCGTTTAGTCGCCGTTTACTTCTTCTCCATGTTCCCTTTGCTATTATGCGTGTTCCTATTTATTGTCAATGTGTGAGGATGAATAGATGAATTATCTAGGACTTTGCAAAAACGAGAGCGATAGAGCTGTTGCTGAACGTGGCCACTTGCGCTGCTTGGTTAGAAAGGGAAAACTATATAATGAAAAGGAAATGCCAAAAATTGAGAAGAGACAAAGCAGGCTGCACGAAACGGGAGTGAGGTCATTAATCGTGGAGAAGCCAAAGCAGACGCAAGTGGACTCGTTGACTGCGCACAGCTGCATAAAAATTATATTGTGAAAAGAGTTATGAGCAACGCTGATATGGACGGACGGACGGACGGCGAGGACCCTGATATTCTTAACCCGACATCAGAAGTGGGATCTGTGCCACACCCTGCATTTTCTGAGGATCAGTGGCGTGCAGTAGTGGAAATGCAAAATCGGAATTTTGCTGAACTTGTAAAAATCATGCAAGTGACGCCGGCACGTGAGCAGCAACCTAGTTATGATGTTAAGCTACCCAAATTTAACCCTGATGCTGCATGCGTAGAGGCAGCAAAGTGGTGTTCAACAACCGATATAATTCTAACTGAGCACCCCCTTAAAGGAAGTAAATTGATCATCGCACTAAGTAACTGCATGGAAGGAACTGCATCTCAGTGGCTAACACAAATCTCGTACCAGGGTATGACTTGGCAAGAGTTCCAGGAATTATTTCTGCAGCGCTTTGAAACCGAAGAGACGCCGGCCGCTACGTTTTTAAATTTACTCAACAGCCGCCCGACTGCCGATGAATGTTACGCGGTGTATGCGAGTCGGCTGGTGACGACGCTGACTACAAAGTGGCGGAATATGGAAATAGAAGAAATTGCCGTTACAACTGTTCTTGCGCATATGGCAAACATTGACAGTCGTTTGCAGCGCGTCCTCTTCACATCCAATGTGCGTACCAGAAGTAAGCTACAGGCGGAGTTAAAAGCGTTTACGTTCGACAAGAAGCGACATGCTCGAGATGACAACCTTGGACCTGACCAGAAGAACCGTAAGGCATCGCCAGTTGTATGCCACTTCTGTTCAAAGCCGGGACATCGAATTGCTGAATGCCGAAGTAAAATGCGACAAGATAGACAGGCGAAACCGCAGCGTGAAAAATCAAATGTTACGTGCTATCGGTGCGGCCAACCGGGACATTTCTCCAACCAGTGCCCGAAAAACGGAAGTGCAGCCAAACAAGATGTGACTCAACAGAAGACTGTTAACCAATGTTGTGTGATTGAGCCAAAGGGAAGCTTGCATCAACGAGGTGAGATCTATCCAATTTGTTTCGATTCCGGTGCAGAGTGCTCCCTTATTAAAGACGACATTAGCAATAAGTTATCTGGTAAACGTATAAACAATACTGTAATGATAAAAGGCATTGGTGGTGGCAGTGTGTGCAGTACATTGCAAATCTTGAGTGAAGTCACTATAAACGAAAATATTATGGAAATATTATTTCATGTAGTCCCGAACGAGCAAATGAGGAATGATATTCTGATAGGGCGAGAAATACTTAAACAAGGCTTTTATGTAATTTTGACATCCGATAATTTTAAAGTTGTAAAATCAAAAACTGTTAATAATTGTTCCGTTACTGAGCGATCGTTTACTTTGTCCGATATTGACACCGAATTAGTCGACAATGAGAAAGCTCAATTAATTGAGTTACTTGAAAAGCACTCGACTTCATTTACCAACGGGATACCTCATACTCGAGTAAATACAGGCGAAATGAAAATCCGTTTGATTGATCCAACTAAAACTGTTCAGCGCCGACCTTATAGACTTAGCCCCGAAGAGAGAGAAGTAGTGCGAATGCAGGTGAGCGAATTGATAAGATGTAATATTGTTCGCCCAAGTTGCTCTCCCTTTGCTAGCCCCATGTTGCTCGTCAAAAAGAAGAACGGAACCGACCGTCTATGTGTTGATTTTAGAGAGCTAAACTCGAACACGATTTCGGATAAATACCCCTTGCCGCTTATCAGCGATCAAATTGCTAGACTTCGCGGAGCAAATTATTTCACATGCCTGGATATGGCAAGTGGTTTCCACCAAATCCCGATTCACCCTGAATCCGTGGAATATACTGCATTTGTGACCCCAGACGGCCAATTTGAATTTCTTACAATGCCTTTTGGCCTCAAAAATGCGCCATCTGTTTTCCAGCGCGCAGTCATAAATGCACTTGGTGACCTTGCTAACTCTTTTGTAATCGTTTACATGGACGACATAATGGTAGTATCGCCAACCAAGGAATTGGCTTTGGAAAGGTTAAAAACTGTTTTGAATGTTCTTACAAAGGCTGGTTTTACCTTTAACCTTTCTAAATGCAGTTTTCTCAAAACAACGGTTCAGTATTTGGGCTATGAAGTGCGAGCTGGAGAAATTCGTCCGAATGTGCGAAAGATAGCTTCATTAAGCTCCTTGCCTCCTCCTCAAACTGTCTCCGGCGTTAGACAATTCATTGGCTTGGCCTCTTACTTTCGCAAATTCGTGCCTGGATTCTCCCAACTTATGAAACCATTGTATTCACTTTCCTCTGGTAGCGGCAAGATTACATGGAGCGCTGAGCTGGAAGAGATCAGACTTAAAGTTGTGACGATCCTCACAAATGAACCTGTTCTGGTAATCTTCGACCCGCAATATCCTATTGAGTTGCACACTGATGCAAGTGCCTGTGGATATGGAGCGATACTTTTGCACCGTATAGAAAGTAAGCCCCATGTAATCGAATACTTCAGCAAAACAACTACCTCTGTTGAATCTAGATATCACTCCTACGAGCTGGAAACCTTGGCAGTGGTAAAAGCCGTTAAACATTTTCGCCATTACCTAATTGGCCGTGAGTTCGTTGTCTATACAGACTGCAATTCATTAAAAGCTTCTCGCACAAAAATAGATTTAACACCCAGAGTTCACCGCTGGTGGGCCTACTTACAATCGTTTAATTTCGAAATTCAATATAGAGAGGGAAGGCGTATGGCTCATGTGGATTTCCTATCAAGAAATCCTTTATCACCCGAACACATTTTGTCAATAAACAAGATTCCCGAAAAACGAGTAAATCTGTCTGAAATTTCAAGTACTTGGCTTCTTGCTGAGCAACGGTTAGACCTTGAGATAATAGAAATAGTTAACAAATTGGAGTCAGATGAATTGGCTGAAAATTTGGCCAAAACGTATGATTTGCGAAAAGGTGTATTATATCGCAAGGTCCAAAGACGAGGTAGAACAAGTTATTTACCAGTTGTACCCAGAGCTTTCAAGTGGTCAGTAATTAACCAGGTACACGAGTCGATAATGCATTTAGGGTGGCAAAAGACACTTGATAAAGTGTACCAGTATTATTGGTTCGCTAAAATGAACAAGTATGTTCGAAAATTTGTTTCAAACTGCATAACTTGTAGATCAGTGAAATCATCTTCCGGGAAGGTTCAGGCGGAACTTCATTCCATTCCGAAGACAAGTATACCGTGGCACACCATCCACATAGATATAACGGGTAAATTAAGCGGCAAGAGCGATTTGAAAGAGTATGTCATTGTTCAGATCGATGCCTATACAAAGTTTGTTTATCTGTATCACACCTTAAAGATAGATGCCGAAAGCTGTGTTAATGCTATGAAATCTTCTATATCCTTATTTGGAGTACCAGATCGCATCATCGCCGACCAGGGCAGATGTTTTACTAGCTCTAAGTTTTCCGAGTTTTGCGTATCGCAGAAAGTTGAACTTCACTTGATTGCTACGGGAATGAGCCGTGCAAATGGGCAAGTGGAACGGGTGATGGAAACACTGAAAAATTTGTTGTCAGTGGTAGAATCAAGTCAACGGTCGTGGCAGGACGCACTTGGCGAAGTCCAACTTGCACTGAATTGTACAATTTCTCGTGCCACTGAGGCAAGTCCGTTAGAAATGTTAATTGGTAAACAGGCTCGACCCCTTGGATTAGTTCCCCCATGTGAGACCGAATGTGAAATAGATTTGGCAACTGTTAGAGCTCATGCGACAGAAAATATGAAATCCTTAGCGTCTTACGACAAATCCCGATTTGATAGCAGTAGGGCAGCCGTTGACAAACACCACGTAGGTGACTATGTGCTATTGAGGAATGAAGAAAGACACCAAACTAAGTTAGATCCGAAATTCAGAGGACCGTTTTTGGTAACTGAAGTATTAGAGGGTGACAGGTATACACTAAAGTCGTTGACGAGTAACCGATCGTTCAAGTATTGCCATGAAGATATACGTAAAATGCCGGATGCAGAAATCCCGAATGAGTTAAACGAGAATGTAGAGCAATAGCTGAAATATAGAAACAGTTGAATGAAAAGAAAAGCCCGCCAATGAGTTCTTTTGTGAACGAGAGATATCCGTCTAGGTGAGACGATGAATTGTGAGTTATCCGTCAGGTGAGACGATGAATTGTGAGTTATCCGTCTAGGTGAGACGATGAATTGTGAGTTATCCGTCAGGTGAGACGATGAATTGTGAGTTATCCGTCCAGGAGAGACGATGAGTTTGGATTGAATTAATAATTAAGTGTGTGTGAACTGGCGGAAGATCGATATATAGAAATCGATAAATGATAATGTTAAGATAATTTGTAAGCTGATGTATTACTGATCAATGGAACTGAATATGAAAATAGAATAAGTTATCCCAGCAACCATGAAAAAAAAAGCTGTTTTGTTTCTTCACAGAATTAAGATTTAAGAAATACACCTAATAAAGTCAAACTATGGAAATTAAATGTTATTGAATAGTGATGAAAGTATGTGATCTTGATATCTTGGTATCTCGGTATCAAAAGCTTACACGAGGACGTGTAAATGTCAGAATGGCCGTGTCGTGGCGAAAATAATGAGTATGCGTGTAGTCGCTGTTTACTTCTTCTCCAAGTTCCCTTTGCTATTATGCGTGTTCCTATTTATGAACACGTGGCGAAAATAATGAATGCGTTTAGTCGCCGTTTACTTCTTCTCCATGTTCCCTTTGCTATTATGCGTGTTCCTATTTATTGTCAATGTGTGAGGATGAATAGATGAATTATCTAGGACTTTGCAAAAACGAGAGCGATAGAGCTGTTGCTGAACGTGGCCACTTGCGCTGCTTGGTTAGAAAGGGAAAACTATATAATGAAAAGGAAATGCCAAAAATTGAGAAGAGACAAAGCAGGCTGCACGAAACGGGAGTGAGGTCATTAATCGTGGAGAAGCCAAAGCAGACGCAAGTGGACTCGTTGACTGCGCACAGCTGCATAAAAATTATATTGTGAAAAGAGTTATGAGCAACGCTGATATGGACGGACGGACGGACGGCGAGGACCCTGATATTCTTAACCCGACATATGTATATATCTATATATAAGACATCTTCCTTCCCTTCGGCTCTCTTTTGAGCTAATATCGATGTGGTCATGTGCGTTTGGGCCCATTGCATAAGCCATTTGGATTGGGCCAATTGTGGAATCCCGTTTTTTTTCACGCTGTTTCCACAGTAACCGCAGTAACGGCAGTACAACAATGAACCAGGGGCATCACAATTAAACCGGATTGTAGGTGTTTGTTCTATATATAATAAGCTCGTTTTTATGGGAATAAACGTGTTAGTCATTACTTTCGAAAATCGAGCGAAAAGAGAGAGAAATAAACAATTACCGCCGATTTTGGAAATTCAAGTTGTGGAACATAAACTGATTTTGCTAAATCGAACCGTAACGAAATCCGGTAGATGGCGAATGAGTTGGTTTATTTTTAAGAGTATAATCTGTGTGAGACTCAATTCACATGCCTTAATTTAAAATGCAAATGCAATTGAGGCAGTTGATCTCGGTAGGCCAGTGATCTTTTGATCCACTGATCGATTCCAAATACTTAGCATATAACTGGCGATACTTTTGGTTTTTCAATCAACTTGCAAATCGTTGAACTTGACATTGGCGGCAAGGTTTTCAGCAGATCGCGACTGAAAAACTGGGGAAGTATTATATCTGTGGTGCAAGTGGCGTTGCCGAACACAGCTTTCAAAATATATTTTTTGTCGTATTTGTTGTTATGTCTGGCTGTCACTTTGTAGATCCGGTTTGTGAAGTTGTTTACTTTGGTTTATGGAGTGCCTTTTTGTGGTCACTTAGCAGGAATTGTGTCAGTTGGCAACGGGGCTTTAAAGAGTGGAATTATAAGTAATAGCGGGTGTGCAACACTTCATTTGTAATGACTAATGTCGTTTTGATTCTATTATTAAATGATATTTTATTGTAATGTATTTCATTAACCATTACGACTACATAAACTTTAGATCTTTACATTCAAATTGAGTAAACAGCTTAACAACCTAGTACAATCCAACTTTTTGTAACCGAGTTTGCTTACAGCTTTTCAGTTATTCCACTAAGTCCCCTATTTGCTCTTCATAAACCCTCTATTTTATATATGTTGGTTCTAGCTTAGACCTTGGTCATAAAAGCTATCTACCATGAACCGATTATTATAGGTGATTATGGTTTGAGCGAATGGAACGAATGACAAAACGGGTAAAATGCCCTCTACTGTTATGCCCTTTATCACAGGTGTATGTTACTTTATTGAGCACTTAGCAAGTGGCTTTCGCCAGACTGTAATTGATGATGAACATCTCTAGGAAATACGTCAACGGTGGGCACTTGTCAACGTTGCGTATGCGTAATAATGGCCGATAGCGAAAACTTCTTCAGGGAATTCAACTGATTTTGACTAAATCTTGCGGTCACCCAGAGAACAAATGTTGATCAAATCATTAAACCAATTAGCATTTGGTACGAAATCACGATCCCCGAGTTCGTGGACATTTTTGGATACAATGCCAAAAATGTCCGCGAACTCGGGGATATTGTTATAAATTATCGTACGATGATGATAGATGCCTCAGTCGTGTGTCGAGTTTGTTAAGGTTAGTAGCTTGGGAGCCCGTTGTTCTGCGATCGAAAGTGATGATAATCGGTTGCGGTTGGTCGATGTTATCTAACAGGTGTTGCAAAATACGCGATTCAGTGTTTAATATAATAAGCTACAAGTGGATTGCCGAAAAATTTTCCGTTTCCTATCTCTTTTCTTGAAAGTATCAATGGTGATAAGAAAACAAATTAAGACAAGTACTTAAAAATCTTTAGAAGCTTAAAGAAAGTAATTGCTCTCAGATAAGATGAATTGAAAAATACAAGTTAATTTATTCCACAAACGTACTTCACTAAGTTTCTTTCCTTTTCAAACGGACATTGGACTGCCTAAAAGAAATTGATTTTGTTAAACTACGTATGAAGCACATAATTATAAAGTCTATTAAGCAATATGGAAACGAATTTTCAGCATAACTATCATTCTGTCATTCTTCTTTTCAGAAACCGAAACACCATCTTCAAAACCTGCCCAAAGGAGCTTGGAAGCGATTAAAATACTTACACGATCGCCAGAAAAGACGACGCTACTTACCAATAGACAACAATTTCCAAGATTCACATATCAACAACGAATCTGGTACCCTATTAGTACCCATTGGCTATACCGAAGAGGTTCCATCAAACAAAGCCACTGGAACAATACCCAAGAGACCCAAAGACGCTTATCCGAATCCAAGTTGTCCAGTTTCACGCTTCAGGCAGTTGCAATTCCATTGCGACCTACGCATTCATCCCTTTACAGACACCAATGTGGAACGCGGGAGGAACCCAAAAGACATAGAAGTAGTGGAAGATATAGCCAAAATGCCTAGTGATAAAGAGAGTCCAGAGTGAGTAATATAAAAGTGATATTTTGTTCGCTTTTAAAGATACTTACTTCCTTCCTTCTTGCAGAACCAAGCCACTGAACAATAACAATTCAAATGGAAACGGTGGCAGTGTTATAAGCAAGCCAAAGATCCAGCCAAAATATAGCATTCACCGGGATGTGCTGACCCATGAGGTGGTGATAAAGCAAACAGGATATGCGGCCAGGGACAAGAGCATACCCTCCTCGCTGCGAAACTGCTGGCAGAGCTGGAACTTCTTTGCACTCTTCACCGGCGTGATTCCCATTCTGCAATGGCTACCCCAGTATTCACCCAGGAGAGATCTTCCTGGCGATATAATCGCCGGCTTCACCGTCGCCATCATGAACATACCTCACGGCATGGCTTATGGCATTTTGGCGGGAGTTTCGGCTGGAAATGGTCTCTATATGGCCGTGTTTCCGGTGCTGGCCTACATGTTCCTGGGGACCTCGAAGCATATCTCCATCGGCACCTTTGCGGTGGCCAGCATGATGACGGCAAAGGTGGTGGATACGTATGCCAACGTAGATGACCACCATCATATATTGCCTGTTGATGCCTTCGGTTTGCAATCGAATGGAACAGCGACTGCGTCCCCACTCCTGCCATTAAATTCCTCAGCGGTTGCGGATTCTGTCTCCTCAACCACTATATCACCTTTTCAGCTTTTAAATTCTACTCTAAATGCGGATCCCATTACTAAAATAGAGGTGGCGACCTCTTTGGCACTTACCGTGGGAATTGTAAACGTAAGTTGTCTTTTAAAGAGGTTTGCCTAGAAAATTAATATTTAATTCTTCCTCAGCTCCTAATGGCTTTTCTAAGACTGGGAACCCTGTCATCCCTTTTGAGCGAACCTCTGGTGAATGGATTCACCACTGCTGCAGCGTGTCACGTGGTTACCGCCCAGCTAAAGGATGTGCTGGGCATCTCAGTACCGCGTCACAAAGGTGCATTCAAGATCATATACACCGTTATTGACGTGATCAAGGGAGTGCCACAAACGAATCTTGTGAACTTTGGCTTTTGTATGGCTGTGATTGCGTTCATGATGATCTGCAATGAGATCTTAAAGCCGCGACTGAGTAAAAAGTGTCGCTTTCCCCTGCCAGCGGAGCTGATCATGGTTATCGGAGGCACATTGATCTCCAAATGGTTCAACCTGTATGTCGATTACAACGTGAATCCAGTGGGAAAAATACCCAGTGGCTTACCAGAGCCCGTTCTGCCGCGCTTGGATCTTGTACCAAAGGTGGCCGTAGATTCAATTGCCATTGCCATTGTCACCTACTCCATAATCATGTCCATGGGCCTAACGTTCGCTAAGAAGCACGGATATGAGGTCAGGCCAAATCAGGAGCTGTTCGCGATGGGCATTGGAAACATGGTTGGCGGCTGCTTCTCCTGCATTCCCATGGCGTGCTCTCTGTCAAGATCGGTCATCCAGGATCAGACTGGTGGTGTTTCACAGATAGCTTCATTGGTCTCCGCTTCGCTGGTGGTGGTCACCCTCATGTGGATCGGCCCCTTTTTCAGCAGTTTGCCAAGGGTGAGTCTTATACTTTGCATAATTATTGTTAAACTTTTATTTATTCGTTCATTCCTATTTATTCAGTGCGTTCTGGCTGGCGTGATTATAGTGGCACTGAAGCCGATGTTTATGCAGGCCAAGGAATTGAAAAAGTTCTCCAAGCAGGGCAAGTTGGAAATGTTCACATGGATATCTACCTTCCTCTGCGTCGTTATCATCGATATTGATATTGGGTGTGTTTGATATTTAATTTTGAATTTTCCACTTGAAACCAACAATACTATGTTTATCATTCTTTTGCAGTCTTTTGATTGGCATCTGCATCTCCTTGTTGGCTCTGTATATCAAGGGACTGAAGCCGTACTCCTGCCTTTTGGGCTATATGCCAGAGGCCCCAGGCATCTATATGGATCTCAACCAGCACCGAAACGCCATGCAGGTTCCCGAAGTCCGCATCTTCCGCTACAGTGGATCGCTAAACTTTGCTACCAGCCTGTTCTTCCGGCGTGCTCTGTACGAGGCCGTGGGCCTGGACAAGATTCCTCCAACGAAAGTTAGCAGCAGCAATAGCAATAGTCCCAGCAAGGGCAGCAAATCGAGTTATTCCCCAGTATCGCAGAACGGAGGAAAGGCAATCAATGGCAAGTTAGAAGAGACGTCAGGTGCGTTCAAGGTGCTCGTCCTGGATTTCTCCATGCTCGGACACATAGATGTGGCGGGGTGTCGCACCCTGACGGATCTCAGCAAGGAGCTGAAGGTGCGAGGAGCTCGTTTGTTGTTGGCTAGCCCCGTAGATCGGGTGTACGATACCCTGGTGCATAGTATGGCCCTCAGCGAAGGACCTTTTGAGATCTTCCCCACCCTGCACGATTGTGTGGAATATGCCAATGCCTGTCGAACAGCGTGAGAGGGTAACCCTGCCCCAGACACCCCAGTTAACTGGGTCAGAGAGCCAAACCACGTTTTGTGATATGTCCAAGTGATAGCTTGTGAATCGTAGCATCAAAACCCCTTCCTAGTTGCTAAAGTCTATTTTAAACTGAATAGAAACAATGTCGCCGTCTACAATCAAGCAGAATAGGCTAAGTTTGTTTAAGTGCCTCCAAAATATTGATTTTTGTACTTAAAGCATACACAGCCCACCAGTCAGGCAACCGAAGAACTTCAATCGATCAATGAAGTGCATTGATTTAGTGCAATTTGTAACAAAATGAACAATTCAAACACACACAATTAGTCCGTAAGGTTGATATGTATGGAGATGTATAAACTGTACATAAACATTTAAATGAATTCGTTGTATTTATTTTGGTGTGGATTTTAAGCAAGTCGGATTCGAACTTCTAGTACATTTATGAAGCCTACCTTTAGGGTTTCTCAACAAAGTCACTATCGAATGTATTTTATTTCCGAACAAAGTGCTGCATGTTAGCCAAGTCTGAATACCGGAAATCCTGTACCCCTCATTGGATGTTCTAATTCTATTTAGAACAGAATTTAGAACAGGGACGGTGTTTTGTTACATTTTTCAAACTTTACAGGTGCCGCCACAATATATATATATATGTTTTTTTTGAAATATTATTAATTGGAATTAAACAAGTTTACTGATATTTAAAAACAAATTTAATATGTAGATACTTAATTGTCATGTAGCCATAATTAATATTGAACATAAAGGAAAAGGATTAAAATATAATAAGCGTTTAAAGCTACCACAACCAACTAACTATTAATTTTTTTTCGGATAGAAATTTAACAGAGTAATAACAGTAGGGAAATCTGAAGAGAGTCTCGTGTAAGTATTTGAAAATTGAAATTCTGAAACGAAAACAGTCTCAGAACTTTCGTCGGACCGTTTTCTGGGCAAAATAAATACTATACTTTTAAATGATTCATATATTTATGTACTTAGGATTCATGAGATTGTCATATTGGTCGGAAATGCCTGACCTGATCCGGCAGACACTATATTCAGCATTTGGCTGACACATCGCCACGTACAATCACTGGAGCTGACACCGACCAATTAGCGGGCACATGACTAAACTCAGATGTATATTTTGGCTATTTGTTTGCCGAATATCTGTGTGTTTTCGTGGGAGGAGGTGGAACATGCCCTAAGCGGTGGCCAAAAGGGAATACAATTGTACCAACTGATTAGCCATTTAATGACTTTGGCCCGAGGCCACAGAATGCACTTGGAGTTTGTTTGGACTTGTGTAGCGCTTGTGAAAAACTACATGACTTGAGTTGGTCAAGATCTGGGATTCAGTTGCGTTTTGCGGTTGTCCACCAAAATAAATGCCAGCCCTCAAGTTCGAATTTTGGAAGGTCACTTTGCGTGAAAATGTTGTTTATGGCGATTCATTTTAATTCAGAATTTTCTGTAAAATAGTATAAGGGAATACTCCTCTAAGCTAAAATAAATTTTGTATCATTAACTCTTGATAACCTTTCAACTTTCGGAATGCATTATTCACGAGCACTACACATTCCCATAGATTCATTAATTTATTAATGGAATATGCAAATTATTGAGTGATTGAGATAGCTTTTATACCGAGATCAGTAAGTGGAGTTATAGCAGCTATGATAAGTCATGTGAGAATCAAAAATCTTGAAAATGTTTTTCAATGTTTCACTTTAGTTTGCATCTGGTGATGTATGATGTATGCATGTTGCTGTGTTAACTTGGTTGTATGCGCACTTCGGCTAACATTTTAATTATATCTTCCACTAGCAGTATTTCATTTGCTTGCCTCCCCAATTTTTGACTCACTCCAATCAGTTAAAGTGCCACAATTTAACGCTTCTGACGCTTGTCACCTTCGCCGAGCTCAACGAGGCTTTCAACTCGCTCACACTAATCGGATCTCAGTAAGTGTATGTTCATAGGCGAAATTGACTGGCTTAAAATTAAGAATTCCCCTTAATATTAATGATTCTTGGCCACTTGAGAAAGAAAAACTGAGCACTAGTCGCTAACCTCCATTTCGGAGCAATATTTTATGACGAGGCGCCTGTGGACGAGTGTGTGGAAATGGATTTTATGGCATCTATAAAACGCAAAAGGTTCCCACAGCGAGTTTATAAGATGCAAAATCAACAGGCAGAGTAATTGTTTTTCTTTTTTTTATGATTTATTTTTATTTTTGCCATGCAACTAACACATTGGTGATTACGGGTACGTGGCGGGTGGTTGTTGTTAACACGGCCATAAAAGTGCTAAACAAGCCAACAATTTGAGCGCTTTTCAACCGTGCTGTGGAGTGTAAGTAGGGAGGGTGAGCTATTCGTCTATTGGCAGCCAACTTTCTGACCTTAGCTTGGAAATTGCTTACAAAATTACTCAACTAAGCCAAAACTATTTGTTCGACTAACAAGAAAATTAAGCTGTTAATTGCCAAAGGTTGTCCTTCGGCGCAGCAATTGAGTTCGACCAACAGAATTAGTAGTAGTAGTAGTACTGATAATAAGTATATTGTCCTTTTGCTCTCTTGAAACCCTAAGCCCTTGAAATCAAGAAAGAAAGCTAGACTCGGCAATGTTTGAGTTCTTTTCTAATATTTTCAAATAAATTTATATATTTCTTTATTCATATGTACATAGTACAGAAGATAAATTCAGATCACATTTAAACCGATCCGGCCCGTTTCAACTGATAAAAATAGGATTTTTGAGATAGTTCCATGCTTTAAAACTAATATTCTAGAATGTGAGAAAAGGAACTCAATACTCGTATAATGAATATACATGTGGTTGCAAATGGAGGTAAATGTTCCAACTTAAGAAAGAAAACAATCATTACAAATAATCCGTGTTCGAAAAGTATTTAAACTTGAACTGTTATAACAACACTGTAACCAATTCGGATATATTTATTTGTCGCCAAAGTCACTGATCCGTACATTGCCATGTGCAGACCGAAAACTAAAACAAATATCAAATATCGCTTGCTTATTAATATTTATATTTTGCAATTGCCCGAAATGAAACAAAGGTGCTGGCTGTGGAAGAGACGGATCATATTTTGTTTGCTCAACGCATTTTCACATGCCGACTCCGCAAAGGGAGGAGGGTGAAAAGAAGCCGAAAAATAGATGAATAAATAAGAGAGAAGCACGAAAACATTCAGAAGTATTTGCGGTTTGTAAGCGAGTAGAGACTCCCATCTTCCTCGCACCTGCAGTGCTAAGCCTCCAAAAACAGGGGCTCAAGTCGGAATTGTTGTAATTTCGAGAGCGAGAGACGGGGACCAGAAAAAGACAACGGAGCTCTTTGTGAGCGAAACTAATAAAAAACCGATCGCCCCGACTGTTCCCACAACCAGTTCCAAGCGAGCTCTCGAGCGGTATAGTCGTCGCCGTACCACATATAACACCATAGTATCATAGCTCCCCGGATCCACTCAATCCCAGTAAGGCGAGCTCCACAACGAGACACATAAAGTGAATCGTATTGTTTTATCCCCACGAAATATCCCGATAGTACAGTGATAACTCCGCTAAGGATAATGCTGCCTTGACCAACGTGACGTAACTTGAAAAGCAAATGTTAAAAGCAAGACGGCAAAAAAAAAAGTTGTTTGCCATGGGAGAACTGCAATTGACAATAACAGCAACAACAATCGAATAAAAACTCAATAACAATTATCAACTGCGAGTGACGCTCAAAACAAATGCAAGAAACCTGTATTAAAAAAAGTTTCATAAAAATTCGAGAGCAAATATTAACGAATATGGCATAAATTGATATATGCGTATGTAAAGTTTGCGAGCTCTTTCGATCTGAATGAAGTAAAGCAAAGCAGTTAAGAGAAACGAACAATTTTAAAAACAAGCAGACCAATCTTGTCAATAATATTTAGTCATATAATAACGGACATAACACTAAAACAAGTGAATAAAAACGACAGAAAAAGTGAATGAACGCATATTCAGCAAAAAGTTGTTTATAAATAAAAGTGAAATCAGAAACTCTTCTACTTCTTACCGCCAAAATGTTAATTAAAAGGGTTAAAATAATTTCCTTCTTTTTTTATAGCCACTCCCAAAGTTTCTGTGCATTCAAGTGCAACTAAAATTAGTGGCCGTTTCTTTTGTTTTGCTTTGTGTTTTTGCAAAACAACAATTTGAAGGCAATTTACATACACGAAGCTGAGAAAGAAAACCGCCAAAATTGGTTACCTAACGAAAACTTCGTTTGTGCTACGGGACGGCAAACTTGTAAGTGAATTTTCTTATTAGATAATATTTCATTTGTTTTAATTAATCATAATATATACAGTTTCATACAGAGGTCCTTCAATTGGGACCATTTTCCTATATCCATGCCTATATTTTCAAGCTTCGAGTATAAACAAATAGTATATATTGTATATTTATAGCCTCGACCGATTCTGCTCACTAACTTTTAAGCTAACATCAGCTACAAATAAAGATTATATATGACTTAGTAAAGGTATTATACCTAGATTAACAGATAGATAATAGCGGATGGAAGGAGCATAAAAGAGTGAACTCAAAATTTAGTGGATAGTACTTAATGATTATTTTCTAAGTTTTCCATGAGTGACAGGACTTGGAAACCGAGCTTTAAGTGATCTATTACCATGTGTAGCACGTACAGCTGAACAATTACCATAAACTTAATTGGTCTCAGCTTACAAGCAGCAGATATAGTGATTCGCTCCGCCTCCAACGCCCCATCATTAATGGCGACTTTCGGATGACTTACTGTCATCTCAGGCACGATTCTCGCAACATGATAACGCCGAATGAAAAATAGTAAATATTCAGACAGTGTGAGAACATTTTTTTAATAGCCCCGCCAATTAACTGGCGAACTCGAATTTGAATTTGGAGAATAATGCTCGAAATGAGATGTCGTTTACCAGCTAGTTGGGAGGAGGGGTACGCAACTGCTCAGCCTGCAATTACTTTTAATTAGCATTTAGAACATCGCACTGCGCCAAGATGAATCAGAGCTGGGGCGGCACTCGCGTAGGTAAACCACAACAATTAGCTGACAAATTTTCGGTCAGACTATTACTTTGATTTATTTGTTTTGATCGTTACAACTTCAACGGGGGGAATTCGGCTCGGCGAACCCTTGAAGTGGGCCTAATGCGGCATAAGTAAGTTTTTAGAGCCGTAACTGACAAAATCCACAATACGTTGGCAGCCACCGCCGATAATGAACGCTTGTCTAGGCGCATTGCGTTGGCAGCATCGCTGCGCAGTCGCAGTTCCCAAAAAGTGGGTCATGGTTAAGCGTACTTCGGTCGCTTCGCGGTTCGGACCCGGCTTAGAAACAGCGAACAGTCGGCCGAAACCACAGCTGCGCATGCGCACCACTCGCCAAGCCAAACACCATTGATAGATAGCCAGCCCATATAGTGGAGTGAATCTTACGCGGAAGAAACTTGTTGAAAAGTCCATTCTGGAGATTTCTGGAGGAATAGAGAGTAGGTCCAAAATAGTAACATTGAATTTGGAATGATGAGTTTTTTAACTTGGTTTAATAATAAGACATAGGGATGTGATTGAATGACCTCACAAAGTATAACAAATGTATACTTAGTTTTAAGTACTTTAACTAAATTAAAGCTAAGTGTGATATTATTCTTATTTGTCTTTACCATATAGAGTTGTATCGCCATCAAGAACCTCTGCATATAATCATACCCCGAATTCCCTGCATTTTTCTCCCCGCATCAATTTCCTTTTGGGGCTCTTCACCTGTAGACAAAAGTAAACAATGTGAAATCTATTTAACACATTGAATTGGTTAATTTATATGTATTATCCTTTCAAAGGAAGACGACATGGGCTTCAGTTCGCGTATGGACTGCTGCGGGCAGTTCGTTAAGTACAGTCTTTTCATAGCCAACTTTGTGATATTCGTGAGTATCTATAAGTCTCTTAAATTAAAAAACAATTGTAAATAAATAAATTATACTAAATTATGTGTATAATCCAGGTGGGTGGAGCCATTGTGTTTTGTCTCACCCTGTGGACTCTGGTGGATCGCAGTTTCGTCAATGAGCTGCTCGGTACGAATCTTTTCTCGGGTGCTGTCTACGTCCTGTTGGTTACATCGATTATCATTTGCCTGGTGTCCTTTTTGGGTTGTGTTGGTGCTGGAAAAGAAGTCAAATGCCTCCTCTTAACAGTAAGTAAACAACAAACAATTAAAACAAAAATGTTATTTTATTAAATAATTAACTTTGTCATTTTTGGAGTAGTCATATCTGTATGGACATATTTATTTACCACCTAAATAAATTATCATTTTAATGTAATCTTCTAAAAGTTGTCAGTTTCTTCTTTTCTATGAAGCAAACACCATTTAGCTAAAAAATTAACCACTCGTTTCCCCTTTTTAGTATTTCATAATAGTGGCCCTAGTTTTCGTCACCATGTTAATTGGCGGTGTCTTGGGTTACGTGTTCCGCGAACGAGTTCAGCAGACCATGCGGCAGGTGAGGCAAATCCATCGATAACAACACGTGGGTGGCACATTAACCCTTACCAATATCCCATAGGAAATGCGATCGACGATGGCCCTATACGGAAGCAGGAGGGAGATCACCCAGGCCTGGGATTTGACCCAGGAGCGACTACAGTGCTGCGGAGTGGATACGTGGCACGACTGGAATAGGTACGGACCAGTGCCCGAGTCCTGCTGCCAGGAGCTTTTCGGTGGCCAGCGCAAGGAGTGCACCATCTTCCCGACCATTACGAATCTGTACAACCAGGGATGCCTCTATGTGACGACCAACTTCATCAGGGATCACGCGGCGGTTATTGGAGGTACATCCATAGCGGTGGCCATACTGATGGTAAGTGAAAGCCTTTCTTCGGTAGCAAAATTATTATATAATAAATACTCAATTGTATTTTGTTTGTTTTTAGATCTTTGGCATGATATTCTCCTGTCTACTATTCAATATGATCGAATAGCGCCAACGAGGAGGGAAATCCCATGGTCACCCAGGAAACTCAGATACCAAGGTTCACAGTCCGGAAGAAACCCATTTTTAAACTTACTTCGCTGGAGTTAAATTAAGAGTATTATCCGAGTGTATGATTGCATTATGCTTGTATTATGTATTGTATGTATATACGTGTTTAGATACGCATAACTAGTGAGTATTAAACTTAGTAAGGATTCTATTGTTATTATCTGTTGCATAAATTTGTATTATTTTTATGAAGTTTTGTAAATTTCGTCTTAAGCCACCATTATCAACAAACCATTACAATTGCTAGTTTTAAGTGAGCTTTTCAATTCTTTGTAGAGAATTTAGATGTCTGTCCATTGTTGTTTCCAATAAAATTAGTTAAAACCAAACCACTTCGGTAATGTTTATATATTAATATTTTTATTTGAAACCCACCTTTAGCTCATTAAGTTGTGATATGAACTCAAAAAAAAAAAGAAAAAATGTCCATGTTACGTAAAAATTTGTATTTCAGAAACGTATTAAGCTGTTTTTAAACAGAGCTTTAATATATGCAATATTGTTGCATATTTTTAGGGCTTTTTTTGTTTTAAGTCACATTATTGAAGAGGGAAAATAGATAAGTATAGTTCACGCTGCAACTTCAAGTTGTTTACAAAGTGAATTATCAACAGATTATATACGCACTTTTCTATTATTTAACTGGAAAACCAGATCACACTCAAACGACGGAGAAACTATTTTCTATAATTAACTTTTATTTAAAAATTATTCTAGTAAGAACTTACCACTACAACAGATTTCGGTATACTAAGCCTATAATACTGACCATCGCAAGCCATAAATTGATGGAGAAGGTGCCGGAACTTGATTGAGTATCCGTATTATTCCACCACTCCCAGTTTGCGTTGTGGAAAGTCGGGTTAGCTCTTGAATCAGAATGCGGAACTCGGGCGCTGGGAATCGCAGTCTTCCGAATTTGTTCCACCTCATCGGCAAGTTCCTGCAGTTGGAGTGGATAAATTTGGGCCAGGTTGTATCGCTCGCAGGGATCTTTGGCCAGATCGAAAAAGCAGGGAGCTTTCAGTGGTTCACATTTGAAATGGGGCTCTAGAGGATTTTGTCCTTCAACAGGTGGACACGTTTCGGTAGCTTCGCTGCGCATCTGTCGGATGCGATCCTCAGTTAATCCCCGATTTCCCAGTAGGCTTTGAACATCCGATGCCAAGACATGCTTTTCGTAGCTCTCACTCAGGGGATCGTCTTCGTTAGTTTCCAGTTCACCCAACCACTGATCGTATCGTCCTTCGAAGCTGCTCCCGTTTACATACTTAAGAGTATCTTTCATGTACGATGAGTAGCCGAATACCTCATCGAGTACATGAATCATTGTTCTTGGTTTCGGTTCCTCGTTGCCACTCAGCATGGGCCAAAGATTAATACCGTCCAACGGAAGATCCTGCGGCAAGGAAACGCCGGCAGCTCCTGCCAGTGTGGGCAGCCAGTCGATGGCATGTATCGCCTGGTTGGACACATATCCTCGCTCCTTCAGCAGCGGACTCCACAGAGCACCAGCCGATCGAATGCCACCCTCCCAGGGCGATTCCTTTTGCTGAATGTAAAATAGGTGAATGAATATTTTAGTTTCATGGTTTTGATCATATTCCTGGATTACTTACTCCTCGATAGGGATAGTTAGAACCCGCATTGGAATGGATGCCTATCGTGGGTGCTCCGTTGTCCGAGTAGAGCAGAATAATGCTGTTATTCAGCATGCCATTGTCCTTCAAAGCACCAATTGTCTGAGCCACGCTTTTGTCCAGACTGGAAACCATACCTGTAATAAAAAATAGTAATAAGATTATAAATATTGATTTACTTTATATGTACGTGTTGTGTTAACTCGCCAGCGTAAGTGCGTCGCTTGGGATCCCTGATGTGGGGAAATTTGGCAACCTCCTCCTCTGGCGCCTGCATCGGACTATCCTCGTTGCCCGTATGCACCGCCAGATGACTTAGCACCATGAACAACGGCTTGCTCTTATCATGCTGCTCAATTATCCTTTTTGCTTCCGAAGTAAAGGCTTCCGTGGCGTAAGTGCCATTCGCTTCGGGACACGGCTCCAGATCCCGCCGGAAATCCAGTCCAGCGGAGTAGTTCCTGTCGAGCAATCGCACCTGATGGTCGTAGTAGTCAATGTAGCCATTGTAGTAGCCAAAGTGATGGTCGAATCCACGCATTGTTGGCGTAAGATCCTTGCGCCAGAAGCCCAAGTGCCACTTGCCCACCAAATGGGTCGAGTAGCCCGCATCCCTGAAAATTTCGGGCATAAGGCGTTCTCGCTGAGGAAGACCCCACGGCTCATCGGTGATAATCACAAAGTGCTGCATTCCTGAAAATATTCGGATATAAGGAAATCGAATGATTGTTTGCCTGTAAAATGCATATTACCTGTGTATATGGGATATTTTCCAGTGAGCAGAGTAGCTCTGGATGGTGTGCACAGGTTCGGAACATAATGCTTATTCAGCAGGATGCCATTGTAGGCCAGAGCATCTATATTCGGTGTAAGGATCTGATTCGAGCCATGAAAACTCACGTCGTTCATGCCCTGGAATTGGAATGTCAATTGGTTCTTTTTGGCAATCATTTAAAGTTTATTGTCAAGAACATACCATGTCATCTATTAGTATTATAACTATGTTTGGTTTTGTGGAATATCCAGATCCAAATGCCAGGCTGAATATGGTACTCACTACCAGCAGACCGTGGATTTTTCCAGTTGTCATCTTTAATACGGCCTTGACAATCCAATAATTTCAAAATCTATGTTATAAATAGATATTTTATATATTTGTCGGAGAAGGGAATGATATTTTGAAATAGGCGCCCTATCGATGGTCAACTGTTCACGAGACTTATCGATAGGACGAGTTGTAATCGATTGTGAGATTTCAATAACATTGAGATCGAGTGTGGCCCTGATAGTGTGTGGCCGTGCGTGACTATCGAGAAGAGAACGAGGAAAAGCACACACACGCAGCGGCAAGAATCAAAAAGAGGAAAACTACAGGGACTCGCTTCACAATTTGGATTAAATCTACGCTCCGTCATATTAAACAGAATTAATAACACTTCGTTTCATCGTTGATGTTTTTTCAATAATATGGGTTTGCTGTCTCAAGATTTGTCTGTACACGTTTCATATTAGCAAATAGTCAATAAAAATTTCCGAGATGCGTCTCTTACTCTGCAAACGCCGATAAACACTTAAAATGTTGCAATATGTGGAAATGCCTGCATGTAAAAGTCTTTTTAATAATATTGCACAGGCAGTATAATCAGTATCTGTTGAATTTTCCGCGCCATAATTGGCAATTGTATAATCAGCCATCTACCACAGGCGCTGCCCCCAAACTTCATCCCTCTTGACCTATTCCATTGAATAGTGTGCCATATGGCCAAAAAGTTCATTCAACCATTGTCGTTTTATTTTGGTGGCTTTAGCAACAATTGTTGGGACATTATATAAAACGAGAAACACTTGCAAGCTTGTATTTGGGCTTACCTTCGCCGTGAGGAGTGTAATTTCTTTTTATCATGGCTAAAACTGTGTTTTAATTGTCGCGCAATAGGCCATAAAAAAGCTGGCAATCATGAAATCGAGGCAGATAAGCGAGACAAGCCATAAAATCTATGAGCTGTGCAATTGTTTTTTTTATCATTTTGGCCGAGTTTTAATAAAGCCACATAATTTGTATATTAACAAGAAAGTCGTGCGAATGAGATGGGAATTTTCGTCACGACATGTGGAATTGTAATTAGGAATGAGAACGCCCAGCGGGTAGGCGATGACCTTCACAGGTTGTTAATATCGTGACCTTGATAAAACACTTGTGATACAATTAAGATCAAGTTAATCGGTCGTTATTGGAAAGGTTCTTAAGTATAAAGACAACACAACTGCCTCTGACTGATGCGATCGAAACAAGTTTTAATGGAAAAATGTTCGCGATTGAAAACTTTAAGGATTTTGACGATCTTATACAAAAACCAACTTATAGTTATGTTCATTTTCATTCAATAACATTTTTCGTTAGACAATTATAATTGTGAAACACTACACTTTGCTTCAATGTTTTTAAAAGCCCAAAAAACTGTTGAAACCAAGATGAATCAAAACGTATAATTTAATTTAATGGTCCTTATATGCGCTTTAGGAAAGTGGTTCTTAACGTAATCGCTTAAATTTTTTATTGAACCTCTTCGGTAGCCATAAAGTAATTTGTTTTTTCGAGTGCTTTTCATTTTACTTAAAAAAATGGCTTTTTTATAATGACTTCATTAAAGCGTTTTCAATTCAGATAGAGCTGTGTTTAGCATATTACAAAAAAAAAAAAAACTGGTTCAGTGCTCAATGCTAACTAAAATTTCGCATATATAATTATTTGATGCTTTGCAATGAGTATTATAAACTTTAAACTATTGTAAATATTATTAGTTATTATTAAGAATACGGGAATTGAATTAAAAAATGATCTGGAAGACACATGAGCTGCATAAATCACTGCACTTGGTGTGATCACCTTTACTTATTTTAATCCAATTATTTAAAAGAATACTTGAACTTTGCGATCGCGCTATTTCAACCGTCTTAGCATCTTACACTTAATTTTAAACACTTAAATCAGCGAATATCAGCTGAATGGCTCAGCGATGAAAAGTGATCGTCGACGATCCTTCTCCCAGCGACTTCTCCACTCGACTAAACGCTTCGCTGGATTTTGGCGCTTTTAAAGTGACAACGATTCGACTCCGACGACTGTGACGTCACGAAGCGTGCGCGTAAAATAGTAGTAAAAGTTATAGCTTACTGCTATAATACAGCAACAGAAATAATCGCGCAAAAGCAAAACCAACCGCCATGAAAGCAAAACCAAAATGTGGCTTTTGCAAAGGCACAAATCAAAGTTTAACGAACTTTTGAAGGGATCAAGTGAGATTGCGAGAAAAATATAAGCCAAGTTTTGTATTAAGCTGTATTTTGATAGTTGACTTAGGTCAGGGTTCTTGTACCTCGTTCTTTGATAAGACGGCTATGTTGATAAACCACAAACTGGTTTGAATATCTCCAATTAAGTTGATTAGTATTCCTGCCTTTGATTTGGTACGATTTTGGCCTTACCCATATGCGTGCCAAGTTTGGAAGGTTGGCCAATTAACATAATTATTTAACATACAAGAACTTGCTAAATAAAAACAACTCTTTATTTTTCGGATACGATTAAATTAAATCATTATTCTAAAACATGAGATTTCCGTTTAAGCTATATACGTATATAATAGTGGAAAACGTCATTTAAATAGGTTTCATCTATAAAAAAGCTACTGAAAAGCTGATTTCCTTGAATACAAAATTTAGGTAGTTACTCATTGAGTAAAACGTTTTACTACATTCCCTTAAAATAATTAAACTGGTTTAGGAAATCGTTTTCAACCCGATAAGGGTCCTAGGTCAGGATCACTAGCAAATTCGGTCAATTTGCAAATGTATATAACCGTTTTCATTTTCCACAATATGTCACATTGGTTGTTTTTAGGGGAATTTTTTGGAAAGGGCTTTACAAAAGGTTTGAAGATCTTCCCTGTAACTGACCCCAGAACTTTAATTGTTAATCACCGATCTAAAAAAGTCTATAACAATCTAATCACAGAGTATCCTCTCGAAGAATGATTTACTATCAAGCTATAGATATGAAAGACCTATAAAAGCTGTTAGCAACTCGAAATGTCCACAATACCCCGCCTCTCAACAATCGAATCATGTTCTCAGCCAAGAGTTCTGCAATTGTGGCCGTAGTCCTCGTCCAGCTGGTGGCCCTTATCCAGGGAGGAGTCTACAGCTATGAGGACAAGTGGGTGTACCTGGACAAGACCCTGGACCTTCCAGAGGAAGCGATTCTCGGTGGCATCGATCCCGATGGTTACTACACCTACGTGGGTCGTGTCGCATACAGCAGTAACATTCTGCCAGCCCGAGTGGTTCCGGAACTGGGAAAGGCCACCTACAACACCGACACCTTGGGCAACCAGGCCACCACCTACGAGGTGCTGGTGTCCAACGCCACTGTAGACTACCATTGGATCCGCAGTTTCGATGGTTTCCGGGAGAAGAACGCCGTATCTGTGGGAACCAACGCCTCCAACGACCGTGTCTTCATCTGCCGTGTCCGCTGTGATGAATCCATCTTTATCGGCACGCTGTACCTTGCCAAGCGAATGTGCATCGTCAAGTACGACAACTTCCCGCTCCGGCAGTTCGACAAGTACGAGATCCTCGTCCGCGAACGTCGTGTAGCTGCTATCTCCCCATTTGATGACGTTTATATCCAACATTAAATGCTGAGCAACAAAATAAATACAATAAAATATAAATAAAAAATATTTATTAATGTAAAATAATTCCTTTCCTTTTAATTAATGACTTTGAATTTAATTCAAATATTTACTAAAGAAGCAAAGTTTTAAGATGCAATTTTCTTATTCTTTTATCTTTATTTAAATCAGGTAGAAAAAAAGCACAACTGTGTTGAAGTTTTTGACATTTCAAAAATTATTAATAAAATAAATGAAATACTTTAAGATCGAAATCCAATTTAGATCCAATTATTTTACGCATTAGGCGCACAGAAAAAAGGACTTTAATTGTTTATTTTTTTAGTAAATGAATTACATAATTAAATACGTTACTCGTAGAGTAAAATGATTAACTAGATTTGTAGAAAATGATGTAAATTATATAAGGTTGTAGAAGCCTTTTCAACCCAACAAAGTATATATAGTTTCGATCAAGATCACTAGACGGCTCAATCTAGCCTTGCCCGACTGTTAGTTCGTCTGTCTGTATAATCATGGTAATCTCGGCTAGAATCTAAGCTAGAACATTAAGATCAGACCTGCAGATTCTAGTGACGACTACGCTGTGGAACTACATTTCAGAACGCCACGCCTACAAACCGCCCATTAGCTGAGTATTAATTGAAGAGAATATATTCAGGTTTGCAAAAAAATCCAAAAAAAATCATTTAAGAAAATTAAATTTATAGTGGCCTCAAGAGACTTAGCACAGCTTATGTGAAGGGGAACTTTAACTTCGGTAATTTTTCTGAAGTTTAATCTCACGTTGAATTGACAACAGAACTTTTAGAAAAATAACCATTTATCTAATCTAAAATCTAAATTACCCCAAAAATAAAATTAACTATAAAGACGGTCAGGAATTGGGAATGTTCAAGACATCTTCGTAGTCAACAGTTCAAGAATGTACTCCTACAAGGGCTTAATAATTGTGACCGTAGTCCTAGTTCATTTGGTGACCCTCATCAGGGGAGGAGTCTATAGCACTGATGACAAATGGATCCTTGCCGACAGGACGCAGGATCTGCCGGACGAAGTAGTGCTGGGCGGCTTTGATTCCGATGGCTACATAAACTACGTCGGCCGTGTGTACTACGTGAATAATGTTCTGCCTGCCCGAGTGTTCCCGGAATTGGGAAGGGCCACCTTTAACACGGACGAGGCTAACTTTGCAACTATAACATACGAGGTCCTGGTGTCTAATGCCACTGTCAGCTACCAATGGATCCGTAGCTTCGATGGTTTTCGGGAGAAAAATGCAGTATCCGTCGGAACCAATGTCGCCAATGAACGCGACTTCGTCTGTCGCACCCGATGCGCTGGGGGCGTCTTCATTGGAACCCTGTATCCTTCGAAGAGGAGGTGCATCGTCAAATACGATAACCTTCAACTCCATGAATCCGACAAGTACGAGATACTGGTCAGACAACGCCAAGTGGCTCCGTTCATGCCATTCGCTCTGTAAATGGGTACATTGTATACTGAATGCAAGGAAATAAAATCTATAACTCTTTATCAGAAAAATGTTCTTTGCGTTCCTAATTGATTTATCATGTTAGATAAGATGAAAACTTTTATAAGGAGAGGAATTTACATGAAAATTTCACTAAGATAATTAAAATATAATACAACTTTACATTTTAATATGTATAAAAGGATAACGAATAAGGTATTCCCTTAGGAAATTATTGATCGTAATTATTGACAGGATCTTTGATCTAGTAAAAAAATTTTAAACTTTAAGAAACTGTTTTCTAATATTGTTTTATTTAAAATATATCAAATTAAAGCCAACCATTTTTATTTTATTACATTTTTTATTTTAATCAAGAATAGCTAACAAACTTTTCAAATTTCGATGGCTATGCTGTACTTATATTGATTTTAAAATATAAAAACATTAATAAAGTTTTTAGCTCATTTATTGTATTAACAAAACACAACATAAATATATATATTTAATTATATTTGTATTTATTTTCATTTTTAAACAATTTATATTTAACAATTAAGTAATAACTCAATATTATGAAATGGCTTAGAGGGATTTTTTCTTCAAATTTCTGTTACCTTTAAAAGGTGCAATAAAACTACGATGCGTTAGTCACCGAAACAGATGCTATCAATACCAATCTTTTGATAGCGATAAGTGTAATTGGAGTCGGGAGATAAGAAGCCGACTATAAAAGCAGTTAAGTCACTCACTGGCCAGACACTCAAAGTGAATCCAGCAGTCCGTCAAGATGTACAAAGTTGCCTGTGTAGTTTTGGCCCTGTTCGCAGTTGCCTACGCGGTTCCCTCGACTTATGGTGAGAACCAATAAACCAGACGGTTAACTGAACCCTATTAACATAATATTTTCGAACAGATACCGAGCACGTGTGGAAGGCTGGTAATTTGTCCTACGTTGTTCCCTATAGTGCCATTGTGGGTGGCTACGATCCCTACGGATTTACCATCTATGTAGGTCGTGTTAAGTACTCCAATAGCATCCTGCCGGCTCGAGTTGTTGCGGAAACTGGTACTGCTTACTTCAATACCGAAACCGAGTCATCAAAGCTCCTCGTTTACGACATCCTTGTGGCTGAGCGAGATGTCAAGTACAAGTGGGTCAGGAGCTTCGATGGATTCTATGAAAAGGGAGCCGTTGCCGTGGGCACAACGGTCAAAAATGAGCGGGTGTTCTGCTGCCGTGCCAAGACCGATGGAGGCGTCCTAATCGGCACCCTGCTCCTCAGCAGCCAGAAGGTGTGCATCATCAAGCACGAGAGCTTGGCCCTGCGAAAGTTCGACAAATATGAAGTTCTTGTGGCCCAGCCTAAGATCAATGGAACATTATACTAGGTTCTACTACTAGATCTTTCTCTGAATTAAGTTCCTTTGATATCTTGCTCCCCCTTAAAAAATAAATAAAAATAATTTATTTCCAATATTTACATTTATTTTTAAGTGCACGAAATCGGACTTATTAAATTTTTTGGTATGCAACAAATAAATAGATTGACTTTGAAACACTTCACTTGTATAAATATACTAGTTTTATTAAATATGATTCTCAAGGCAGATGATGTCTTACAGAAATTTCTTCATAGATTCAGTCCAAAACTTTTTATTTCATATTGATATTCTAATATAAAAAAAACCAATGATATTTCTTTACAAATTTAAAGAGACTACACTTTATTGCCGTTAAAATGAAACTTGATGCCTAAACCGAAAATTGAGATTGACAATTTTATAAAAATTCATTTTTTGAAGGGACCACCCTTCAAACTCGAAATTAACTTGAAATTTCTTTTAAATTGATATTTTATTATGAACTCGTGATAATTTTCCGCATGACAAGAAAATAGAAATACATTTTAGAGTCCAAAACATTGAAATTTAACTGAGTTAGCTTATTTTTTCTTTAAGTTCGTTTTGGCATACAAAGTAAGTCAACAGAGTCTTTGATTCTTTTATTATATTATATTGATAGATAGAAAAGTTGATTGATTATGGTATTTAATCAGTAACCAAAGATCTTGCCCTGATTTCAGTGTCGTGAACTAGTATGGTTAAATACTATGTAAGACACTTTGATTGGCAGAAAGCTATTTGGCTGTGGTTTAATTTAATTTGAAGGGGGTTTTGCAACTATCAGTTTTCGCAGAAGTAATCGATTAGATAAAAGGGAGATTTGACACTGGATCCAATTGGACAGTACTCAGAAATGAATATTGATAGTTAAAATTTAAGCCATAAAATATCGCATTGGTTACACAAAAACTATCGGCTCACAGTGAGTTATGGCCACAAGTCAAATGGTTAAGATTTTGCTTTTGGAAATAAGTAAATGTGTAATAAAATACTAATAAAATGTGAAATGGTCTATTGTGCTTAGACAAAGTTTTTATTAATTTTTTGATTACATGCCAACTTTGCTAACAAGATCATTAAATATTTTACCTACATAACTATTTTGATTTAATGAATAAACCTGCTTGTGAAAATGAATACCATTAACATGGTAAAGACTTTCATTACCCCGATAGTCCCTGAACTGGAAGCCTTCTCGTCCTGCCACCAAGTCCACTCATTGTGGTAAAATCGCGGGTCGCAATTGGGATCCCCTGGTTTATTATTGGGAGAATGTGCCTGTTTGGCAAATTGCTGGATTCGCTCCCAAAGATCAAGAAAGATTGTCGAGTTTTGATACTCCGCATATAGGTTGCTCCGCTCGCAGGGATCAGCCTCGATATCGAATAGACAGGGTCCCTCGAGAGGCAAGCATGGCTTAACTCCTGTCGCAGGATCCGGACATTCGATCCTGGATTTATCTCTTAGTTCGCTAATGTTGCGCTCTCCGGAGGTCACCTGCTGCAACTGAAGCCAGACACTGGTATTCCGAACGAGTTCTTCGTATTCCACGGCCCCAGGATCCACTTCACTGGTTTCCCTGTGACCAAGCCAGCCGTCGTAGAGACCCTCATTGGTAGTGCCGCTAATCACCTTCCACTTTCCTCGCGTATAGGACAAATGTGGCACTGCCACATCCTCATCAATCACATGGACAATCTCCCGCTCTACCGATTCGTATCCGTACTTGAGGGCAGACCACAGGTTCAATCCGTCCAAATGAAGCGCCGGATCCGGAGATATTCCAGCTGCTGCCGCCAACGTGGGCAACAGGTCGCCAATATAGATCTGCTGCTTCCAAACACTTCCCAGCCGCTCGAACTCAGTGCTCCAAATGGCCGCCGAGGATCTCAGAGCGCCCTCCCAGGGGGAATTCTTTTGCTAAAATATATAATGAAGTTAATTATTAACATATAGTTAAGGATCTTTGTGTTCAATAATTTAATAAAAGTACTTAAGTTAGTTTGTTAAGTAAATTGTTTGTAAAATAGTTTATAAACAAATATCGAATAACACGACTTACCCCCCTCAGTGGATAGTTGGAGGCAGTGGTAGAGTGCTGTCCCTCTGTTGGCCCACCATTATCGGACAGAAAGAGTATGATGCTGTTTTGGAGCATTTCCTGTCGAGCTAGTGCGTCGATTACAGATCCCACACTTTTATCCAGTCTGGAAACCATGGCGGCGTAGTAACGATGGGCTTTATTGCTAATGTATTCAAATCGGGACACCTCCTCCGCTGGTGCCTGCATGGGATCATCATCGTTTGCAGCATGGGGAGCCAGATGATTCAGAAGTAGAAACAGGGGCTGGCTACTATTTTTCGAGCCATGATCCTCAATTTCTTTGACGGCAGCATCTGTGAGCACATCGGTGACATAATGCCCCACGTGATCGTGGGTGGATTTAAGATTGTCCCGGAAATCGTGACCATTGTATCCCTTATTCTGAAAAAATCACAACAATATTAAAGGTTTCAATAAATTACAACAGAAAAAATTTAAAAAAAAAATTGGAAAAATATAAAAAATTTGATGTATATTAGCAATATTTGTAAGCAAGATAATATTGAATTTTTACCACTGTAGAAGTTTTTTTGTGTTATTATTTTTTATAAGAATTTAAAAGAAGGAAACTTGCACTGCAGCTAGCCGAGTAACGGCTATGAGTTTTTAAATAATGGTTTCGTTTAGTAAAAGTTCCGTTCTTAGCTAATCCTTACCTGTTGTTCATAACTCTGGGTGTAGTAGTCCACATAAGCCCCAAGGTATCCAAAGTGCCGATCGAAGCCCCTTTCCGTGGGCGTAAAATTACGCTGTGACAACCCCAAATGCCACTTTCCCAGGAGACTTGTTCGATATCCGTTTTCCCGGAAGATCTCCGCCATGGTGGTCTCATTGAGCGGAAGACCCCAAGGCTGATCGTTCACAATCACATAGTGCTGCATTCCTAAAAGATATAGTTACAGTTATGGAATCAATTGGGAATATATTTCTATCATCATCTAGGCATAAACTTGCCCGTATTTATGGGATATTTTCCAGTCAGTAGAGCTGCTCTGCTGGGTGTGCACATCGGAGCTACATAGAGATTATTAAGGATCACTCCGCTATATGCCAAAGCATCAATGTTGGGAGTGAGGAAATTATCGGAGCCGCGAAAGCTAACGTCGTCGAAACCCTGTCGGAAACTGACGTTAAGTGGTATTTAGATCAAATAATTATCACGTGGTGCCTACCAGATCATCTGCCATTATAATGATGATATTGGGCTTATCGGATGTGGCAATAATTCCATTTGATAAGGCAATAAATAAAACAAAGCCAGTTAACAACGAGGTAGCACTGCTGAATTTATCCAGATGAGTTGACATCGCCGTGAATGGAGTGAGGAAGATGTGGGACAGCTAGTAAAAAAACAAATAAACGAGAATTAGTGCATATAAGCGTTTAACAAATTAACATGCCAAATGGGCGACAACAAGTCAGCGGGTAACACTCTGTTAATGATGGATGAGCTCTTCAGATCGTTCCGGATATATTAGTGGTATAATGCTTTTCAATTTAACCAATTTGGTCAGGCTTTCAATAGTTAATTTTGGGAAATTTCTGCCGCTCAACAACTTATCAACTAAATAACATCTAGCTGAAAAATAAATACAGTACACCCAATATATGTAAATACTGATAGACAGTATGCAAACATCGTGGCAATGTGCACTTAGGCAAATGTTTTCAACAAATTAGGCGTAATTAAAGATCACAACAACTACGAGTAAATGCAAATGAGATGACTCTGAAAGTTATTCAAGTAGGAAGTTGTTTATGATCACTGCTAGAATATCGGCCTGGGAAAGTGTTCTCTACCAACTCAATTGTTTTTAATTATTTTGAAGTATTAAACTCTTTAGCAATCGTTTCTCATGATACATATGTTTCAAACAAACATGTTTATATATAATATTAAACAATAACTTTAATGTTAGGTATTTAGTTTATCATGCGATAGATATAAAAATAATTCTTGTACACACAAAAAGTTTAAGATAAATATTAGATAATGACAAGTCATTGTCACATCCATTAATAAGTTAGCTTTTACACATGAACAGTTTCAGCTTGTTTATTGCATACGCCGAAACAAACATATTTTACTTTCCTTAATTATTTTCTAACGCCAGTCCAAACCAATTGATATACACCTTTAAATTGTATTTAACAATCGCACGGAAATTTATTGCCAAATCTTTTAATTCTGTTCACACACCTTCATTATCAAAGAGATTAAAAAAAAACGCTCACCGAAGTCAAATAAAAGGAATCCAAATAACAATGGACTTATCAGCTAGATTCGTGCATGCCAACTTCAACCACTGCTATTCGCGATCGAGTTAATAGTTCCCCGAAATTTAATCTCTGATCCGCCGGACTCGAAGTGCGGAGAGCAACTAAAAACCCAGTGAAAATATTTTGAGGCTGGCTTAATAGTCAGTTACCGGTTAATATATATATCCCATCCAAAATAACATCAAACCAGCTTTGGAGTGGGTGGTACCAAGAGAGAAAGGAAGAGAGAGCGGATTCAAAAGAGATTCGTTCCTCTTAGCGAGTCTACAGAAGAGAATTGTTGCATACCTTTTGGATCTGCAATTTAAAAAAACTTGACTGCATTTTAAATTTAAAACTTTAGTCGATATCCCCGACTATCGACTATCATATACCCGTAACATCGCTAGTGGATGTGCAAGATAAACTTTTCATTTTTCTATTTTTCAATAGAATTTTTCAAGACAATTAATGAAATAAAAAAATCCACGTTTTACTTATGGATTACTGCATTTTTCAAATTTAAATGTCCAAAATAATACCAAAGGTATAAGTTGAACTTAACATTCCTTACAATGTTACATATATTATAATTATTAAATTATTATTTTATATTAAGTTACATTTAAATAAATTTCCAAAATTATGAAATTTTTAAAATCATTTTTCACTTTCACCACCACCATGTGTAATAGCACTCAAAGTTTTTTTTATCAATCCGCAACCTCCCTTTGCCCAATTCCACCACTTGCAGCAGAGAGGACACAAGCCACACAAAATACTTCTGGATTGGCTTTGTCCTTTCACCATGCCCCTGATCAATGATGCAGTGTCGTTGGTGGTTATCGGCTTGAATAGTTCAGAGTGCATGCAATCTTTCACAGGTTCAGTGTCATTACAAAGATTTTTGAATTTTCCATCAGTCACAGTGGTGCAATATTCTCCCGGTTTTCCGGAATACTCATAAAGAAGCGAGTTCTTTTGGGGTGAACAGCTGTATAGACAGGCTAGCCATTGATGGGTCCATCCGACTTTTTCGATACTGGCTATGGCACACCCCAATCGGTTAGTGGGGCCCACAATCATCCTTAGGAAGTGTCCAATCTCCTTCCTGAAACCGATAAATATTATTTGCCATGAATTATATTAGAACTGAAATTACAATTAAAGCTTACTTATCCGTGGACAATCCATCAATTAGACTGGATGCAGAAACGTGCTTATGCTGATCATACCACGCATTCAGCTGAGATCGAACTATCCTGAATGTATCCTCCTTCGCCTTAAACTTGTTATATACCGCATGGTAGCTTGGGGACGAGAACTCTTCCGTATTTTATCTTCAAGAAAACTAATATTATTAGTATAGTTAATGTTACGATACGATAAATAAACATATCTTTTAAATTTGCAGTTTTAGATGGCTTTGAATGGAACGTCTCCTAGACGAGTGGAGCCAAAGACACTAGAATAATAACCAATAATTCTAATAACTAGAATTCTAGTGTCTTTGATTAAACAATGTCCGTCTGATAATCTGATAGTCAACTATAACAAGCTTTCTTGTTTTATTGTAATGTACTTTTATTGTTTGCACAGATAACAATTTGGTTTAATTTGTAAGCGGCAAATATTAAAATGACACAAAACATATTCCCAGAGTAAAATTATAATTAAAATTTCGTATTATCTATAGATTGTGATTTTAATTTTATTTTAGCCATAATTTTCATGTTATAAATTTATTGATACATAAGTCGAATTCATTCACCATCTTAATAATCTCCGCCACCACCGCCTCCTCCACCGCCATCATCACCACCACCGCCACCGCCATCATCACCACCACCACCACCACCATCATCACCACCACCACCACCACCACCACCGCCACCACCACCCACAATTGTTTTCCAAGCATTCTTCACCCAGCCCCAAATTTTTGTCCCCCAATTCCAAAGCCACCCAAAAGTTCTGGGTTGCGATTGTCTATTCAACATGCCTCTGATCAGTGATGTAGTGTCGTTGGCGGTCATTGTGTTGAATAGTTCAGAGTGCATGCAATCTTTCACAGGTTCGATGTCATTGCATAGATTTTGGAATTTGCCATTAACCCCAGTGCTGCAGTATTCTGCCGGTTTTCCGGAATACTCGTATAGAAGCGTGTTCTTCTGGGGTGAACAGCTGTATAGACAGGCTAGCCATTGATGGGTCCATCCGTCTTTTTCGATACTGGCTATGGCACATCCCAATCGGTTAGTGGGGCCCACAATCATCCTTAGGAAGTGTCCAATCTCCTTCCTAAAACCGATAAATATTATTTGCCATGAATTATATTAGAACTAAAATTGCAATTAAAGCTTACTTATCAGTTGACAATCCATCAATTAGACTGGATGCAGAAACGTGCTTATACTGATCATACCACGCATTCAGCTGAGATCGAACTATCCTGAATGTATCCTCCTTTGCCTTGAACTTGTTATATACCGCATGGTAGCTTGGGGACGAGAACTCTTCCGTGGATGTACAGTGGTCTGTGGGTTGGAGATCGCATCGCTTTACCAAGATTGTAGCTAAAAGAGCCAAATCGTGGTCCCACTTCAACTTGAGCATACGAGCTGCAATGGGTAGCCTGTGCATTTGACCCCCGGCCACAATATCGCGATATGTGTTGTGATAGTTTAAAATGAACTTTTTTATATGCTTGGGTACGTCAATGATTTTTGGTTCTTTTCCGCACTTTGGCGACCAGCTCTGCAATACAAAAACAAAAGAGAATACTGTAGTCGAGTTCCCTGACTATTAGATACCCTTTACTCAGATAGTGGGGATGCGAAGGCGAAATTTCATTATTTTTCTAGGATATCGATAGATATTGGGGAACAAAATGAGAAAAAAACTTAAAAAATTGTTTAAAAATGTGGCCGTGACCATTTTGGGCGTTTTGTAGGTGTAAGGAGGCGCCTTGCCAAAGTGTAAAAAAAATGTAAAAATGTAAAAGGAAGAAAAATCTAAACATTTTTCAAAAGTGAGGGTTTGTGGGCGTTGGAGTAGGTGTGGCTACATGGGTTTGTGGGGTATAGAATGGGTTTGAAAAATTCCACAGCGTGGATGTCAATAGAATCTGCATATCTAATTTAACTATTCAGTTTTTATAGTTCCATATAGTACAGCGCTCATGCGGACAAAACGACAGACAGAAGAAGATACGGACATGGTCAGATGTTATATACTTTTTAACCAATTTAGCTTACCCTTTTACTATACGAGTAACGGGTACATATGGGTAGCAATTTTTTTAATGCAATGTACCAATGTAACTTTACGCTAGCTTACTAAAAATTGTTTCGTAATAGCATAGTAATACGTAGAGAATCCAATTTAAATTGGTTTAAGTTAAAAACAAATTGTCAAATCTTAAGATAACAACAGCCATATTGCTAGAAAGATATGAAAAAATCCAAACCCCGACATAATTAGCAACGCCCTTTTATCACAAGAATGAAATTACGTTGTTGTTTTCGAACTATCATTCTTACCCCACTGTTATTGCAGCCAATATGTGGCAATTTTTTATCCGCTGGACAGTTTTTTAAAAGGCAATAGTTGGTTTCCAGCAAAAAGACCAAATTCAGACCGAATAACAGCAGCAACCCAGCTGCAACGAAAGGATAACTCCACATCTTCACAATCTTATTGAAACTAATTGTGTTGGAGATTATTCGATGTAAAAATTTGTTCAGATTATTAAATTATGATTGCCTTATTATAACCAAGTGTGACTGAACAGCGTAAAGGTTTGGATTTAAAACTTCCATGACGAAACTTTAAGATCCGTTATGTATTTAGCAAATATAATATTGTAGACATAGTGGGCGTCATTTAGTTTTTGACCAACTGCAATCGAAGCAGATTAAAATTGCTTGTCTTCGCACTCATCAGTTTATATTTACACCACTGTCCCTTAATAAACAAATTTGAGCAAATTTATTTTATCTATGTTTGTACAAGCATACATATGTATGCACATAAATACATACATACATATGTATGATTCATTCAATCATCGGAATCTCTTCGCCAACTGATTAGCAACTCAAAATGTGACTTTAATTGTAAATAAAACTCTAATTGTTGATTCATGTGAAAGTGATTTCTTCTGCACAGAGTGATTCCTACTCAATATAAGTTTTTGAAAAGTGTAATTATACATTATTCTGTATATATGTACATATAAACATACATATGTATGTACATAGGTCCATATATAGAAATGTACATGCTTGATCAGTATATATGCATGTCTAGGCAAACTAATTTCAATTTTAAAGATACATAGATTAATGCATGAAATTTCTCAAAAAGTCTTCTTTCTATTGCATGTGGTGCATAGATTAGAAATAATGAAAAAATGCATGTATAACAACATTTACTTCTGTTGTTTTTGATCAGATAGTGTTTTTATTTAAAAATATAAAAATTTATATTTTTCAGACCTAAATTATGTGAGCAAGATAACAATAGGCGGTGTTTCTTGAAACTTTCTAAGAAACTCTGTTAGGGGTAGCCCCTAGGCTGATGAAATTGAAGTGGCTATGTAGTAAGCACACTAAGAAAGGTCAAAAAGAGAGCCAACAGAGAGAGCGGGTCTTGTGCTTTTTACCGGCTAAATCAGGGCTGCCATTCCACTACGTTGAATGTATTAATAACGCCAGCATATCTAGCTCATGGATATTCGAAGAAGTCGACTACCCGGATTCTCTCCCGACCGTCAAACGCAAATAGTAGATGAACATGGTCGTAGCGCGAGGGATGTCAAATAATACAATATTATATATTACAATACAATATATTACAATATATTACCTAATATAATTTAAAGCTTCTTATAGTAAAGGTTAAAAAATATTTCAACTGAACTCGCTTTTAATGTAAGTGTAGAGTTTTTACTTGTGAATAGAAAGATATAAATGACTAGCTAATAATATAATTAAATTTAATTATAAAAATTATATTCAACTATTCGAAATACTTATTCTTTTAGTTAAATTTAAGTAAATGCGTAGAAAGTTTTTCAAAGTTTCGAAATTCAATAGATTTTTAGATTTCTAAAATAGAGGTTTCAAGTTGGATTTGCAGCAACTGTTATTTAAAATGGTTCTACGACGTGCAACCCCTTTTGACTGCGGCCATGGCAAATGGGAGAATGGAGAGAGCGGCAGCTGCACTGGCAATGTGCCTGTGTTGCGTGGAAAAGCGATTTTATGACCAAAACACATGGTTTGCGGCAGAATGGTTATGTGAAGAACGGAAAGCGGCCGCAAATTGATGAGCGGTACAGTATTAATTGAATTTAATCAAATCGATTCGCATGACAGCAATGGAGGAGTTCGCCGAGTACTATGGGTGAGTTACTTGAGATGTGAAGTGTGTGTGTGTGTGGAGGGCCTCAAGAACACGCATGCAACTAGTGTCTAAAATTAGCGTTAAATGCAATCAAACAGTGTGGCTAATTTTAGCCACGATTTAGCACCCACTTCTCGGCCACACGACGTGAATCGGCTATTCCCTATCAGCTGAGTTGCGTATAAACAATGGCCAAATCTCCATCTCCACGCGGCCATGTGAATGAAAAGCTCAAACAAAGCGAAATTAGTAGTGCCGTACGAAACCAAAACCATCCAGGTGGTATCAACACCCCAACTGGAAAATGCCCTGTGAAGCGTGTTTGTCCTTTTCACATAGGGACGAAAAGTTCAGCTGCTTGTTTTGGTGCGTAAAAATTCCAATTAAACTGGTCGCAATGAAGTATTTCTCATATTTCGTACTTGGAAATAATACTTCATTTGAAAAATTAGTCATACAAAGAAAATATTACGATTTTTTTTAAAAAAGTTTAGTTCTCAATTCGTGGTTCTTATCTTGTGAAAGTTCTTTAAGATATCAGCCACTTTCTAATGTGTAAGATGGATGATAATGTGTAAGATGCGTGTCAAAAATGTAAATATTAAAGCATCAAAAAATCTTAATTACCAAGAAAGTGAACTGATCCTAAAATTTAGCTACTCTGCTACTTATTTAATGACGACAAACAGCTTCCACTATTCGAACCGCTAATCGAACGCGACAATTCATTAGGGCTTGTGGTAAACTTGGCCCATCGACCTGACAAGTCATCCGTTGGATTGAGAATTCCCATCCGTAGTATGCATTCGGGTATGCGATACTCGTACTTCATGTTCAGGTGGGGAAAGGAGGTGGGTAACGGGTTACCAATTAGCGTTATCAGCGTCAGAGACGTGATTCCACCACAGTTGTGTCTGACCTGAGGATTAGAGAGCTTCTGTCCGGCTGGAACTCACCACGATCCCCCGGACCCGTAGAACCGATTCGCTATTTAATGGCACTGGCGTGCTTCACAAACGCTCAGAAATAAGTGGAACGTTTCCCGGCGCTATACGCAATTCGATCCAATTCCAAACTGCGAATTCGAATACGCAAACTCAATTAAGTGGCGACCAGATACAGATTCGATTATTATTTGCCCACTCAAGTATTTGAAACTCGACTCCACCCTTGGAAACCTAGAATGGCTGGCAGTTTGTGATATTAAGTTGATAATGATTCAAATTCAAAGGGGATAAAAGAGACAAGCTAAAAAAAAGTATCTTTGTGATAAAGGATCTGAACTAGTTCACTAACAAGCAGGTGAGAAAACGATAAATAATTCTCTGAAATATAAATTTTCAAACATATTTAAAAGTTGTATCGAAAATTTAAAACGGGTTTGAATAGTATTATGTTTATTTCTTGACAATTTTGTGTGATAAAAGAAAAAACTCATTTTTTAATAATATTTAATATTTAAAGACATTAATTATTTTCAACCATGTAAGCCGAAATGAATTTCGAAAACTTGAAGGATTTTCCTTTTCTAATTTCTGAATCCTTATCAAATTTGTATCTAAACAGTTTGACAAACTCCCATTTTCTTGAGCGTTGTCTTAACTGAGGCACTGCACCATGGGATAACTTTGTGTGAAGACATCCCCTGTGAGTCATTGGTAATAATCCCCGATGATCACAAGACTCCAATTTAGATCAGCTTCGACGCGACTTGGCGGCTGTAAAACCGTTGTCTACATTCGCACATTAACGGACGCCCACTAATTTTCTTATGGCCCGATTCATAAACCCAACTCCGCACAATTTCTTAGCCCACCTACCATCACCGGCACTTTCCACAAATTGCGAACGTGTTAATATGTGGGTTCTGTAAACATCGAAAATACGGCGGGTTATTATTGCACGGCTCAGCAGAAGCCCTAAGCCCCAATTGCACACTTACCCATTATAATAATTGTTTAATGAACATATTCCAGAATGCCCAGCTGGAGCGTGACGAATGCGTTTCGCGTGCTCACACGCAAGAAGCCCCTGGAGGACTCGAATGAATCCAAATTGGCCAAGGTCTTATCCGCCTTCGATCTTACCGCCCTGGGAATCGGATCGACGTTGGGTGTGGGCGTTTATGTCCTAGCTGGCGAAGTGTCCAAGCAGTATGCCGGTCCAGCCGTGGTCGTGAGTTTCCTCATCGCTGCCATCGCCTCGATTTTCGCCGGACTGTGCTATGCGGAGTTCGGAGCTCGCGTTCCAAAGGCGGGATCGGCGTATATCTACAGCTATGTGACCATTGGCGAGTTTATCGCCTTCCTCATCGGCTGGAATCTCATTCTCGAATACGCAATTGGTAAGTTCTCAATTGGAGACGCCGCCGTCTGATTGATTTGATTTAATTGCCCAATATTCGCTTTCCCTAGGCTCTGCCAGTGTCGTCAAGGGTTTAAGCACCTATCTCGATCAGCTTTGCGGCAATCCGATGAGCAGTTTCCTGGGCACCCACATGCCCCTCAACATCGAGGGAATGGGTGCCTATCCGGATCTGTTTGCCTTCGTGGTGACCATACTTTTTTCCCTGGCCATTGCAGTTGGTGCCAAGGAGTCCACCAGGGTCAACAATGTCTTCACCATGCTTAATCTTGGAGTCGTGTTGTTCGTCATTATCGCGGGTCTTTTTAAAGGTGAATTTTAAAATTTTTTTACATTTTTATTTTCTTACACAATCCTTTTTTCAGTTTCCAGCAGCAACTGGTCCATTCCAAAATCTCAGGTACCCGAGGGCTACGGCGATGGTGGATTTATGCCCTACGGAGTTTCGGGCATAATCAAGGGAGCTGCAGTTTGTTTTTACGGCTTCATTGGCTTCGACTGCATTGCCACAGCTGGAGAGGAGGCCAAGAACCCCAAGAAGTCCATTCCATTTGCTGTGATTGTCTCGCTGGCCATGATCTTCCTGGCCTACTTTGGAGTGTCCACAGTGCTGACCATGATGCTGCCCTATTTTGAGCAGGACGAAAAGGCTCCGCTGCCCCATGTCTTCCGGATAAACGGCTGGCATGTGGCCGAGTATGTTGTCAGTATTGGAGCGATGTTTGGACTGTGCTCCAGCATGATGGGAGCCATGTTTCCGCTGCCAAGGATAGTATTTGCCATGTCCAACGATGGATTGCTGTTCAAATTTCTCGGAGACATTAGCGAGAAGTACAAGACGCCGTTCAAGGGAACCATGATCACAGGTCTGCTGACTGGCATTCTGGCGGCCGTTTTCAATCTCAGCCAACTAGTGAACATGATGTCTATTGGCACTTTGTTGGCCTATTCCATGGTGGCCAGTTGTGTCCTTATGCTCCGCTACGAAGTGGACGATCGACGTGAGAGCCGCATTGTGGCAAACGGACGTGCCACAGGTCTGGAGCAGGATCGTCCGTGTGCACTATGGAGGCGGATATTCAACCTAAATGGTCAGACAGTACCCACAAAGCAGACTTCAAGGATAGTGACCTACAGTGTCACGTTGTTCTGTGAGTACAAATTGTTTTAAATTAGTATTGTTAATATTCCCCTAATAACATTTATTTTGTTACAGCTCTTTGGTGCATGGTTTTCTCGCAGATTCTGACCAAGTTCGAGGAGGATCTGGCTAACGTGACGTCCTTCGATGGTATTAAGTTGGTGCTGGGCACCATACCCCTTGCAGTACTGCTCCTGGTCATCTCGCGCCAGCCAACATCAGGAGTGAAATTGTCGTTTAAGGTGCCCTTGGTTCCCTGGCTACCCGGCATTTCCATTCTGATCAACATTTACCTGATGATCAAGTTGGACATACTCACATGGATTCGCTTCAGTATATGGATCGCAATAGGCTTGGCAATCTTCCTGGCCTATGGCATCCGTCACAGCCGGCTGAGGCAGCGGGAACAGCGCAACAATTCCATTGCCATGATGCGGGACTGCAGCAATTCGGCGTTGTTGGGCGGCCAGGAGAACTCAAAATACGGCAACGAGGTGCCCCTGATATTGATGCACAGTACATCTTAAATATATATTGATATTAACCACACTATACATTTACTTTTTTTGCCAGCGAAATGCGCGTTTAGACGCGCTTCTCATCATTCACATACTCACCAATGTAATTTACACATGCACTTATCCTCATACCGTAAAATAGGATACCAAAAAAAACGAGAGTACAATAAGTTAGCTGAAAGCAATAAACGCGAATATTCCTATGCTAAATCAGTATAAATTTATTTGGGTGCGAGATTTGCTTATAATTTAGCGATGAAATCAAGCCGGCCAATACAATCACATGGGATTAAACATTTTACAAGTTTGAAATGTAATCTTACTGCACTCTCAGTACATAACAGTAAATATAACAATAATTGTAGTGTCATTATCCACATATGCCATTAGATTTTGGTACGTCTATATTATCTTGATATCGCAGCACTTTAAGTATTGACTCCGTCATCTGCTGCAAAAGCTGTTCGCGATTTTCAAAAAAACGACAGATTTGACAGTAATGTTACCTAAGTATACTTGAACTACACTTATAACAATTGCAATGTTTCCGAGAGTTAAATCTCGACTTTGGTAGCTTCTGTGGCATTACGCTCGCCTTTCTCCCTTTCACGTTCCGCGGAGTCCTCCTCTTCAGCTTCTTCGCGTTGCTCCTCAGAGGAAGCCTGCTCCTCCTCCTCGTTCGCGACAATTATGAACTCACTGTCTCCTGGCGTAGAGTTAGTTTTCTCGCTCGAGCGACTTGAATTGGAAAGCGATTCTAAGGCAGAACCGTACAAAGCGGGGTTGCAAGTGAACTCTTGCTTCTTGGCAGCGTTTACTTCACGTGCAATGGTGGATACCGCGCTGGGATTCACGTTCTGGCTGTGCTTGTAAGAGCCACCTTGCGATTGCTGGCCGAATCCCAGATTGCCAGTTACGGGTTTAACTGTCGCGCGCTTGTTCTTAGCTATACCACCGGTGACCATGCTGGACGAAAATCCTGGCGGCGGTTTGAACCCAATATGCGGAGCATTGCAGGTGTCCATCTGGAAAACGTGTCGAGTTCGAGTGGTACCGAGTTGTTTCTCCACGCGTATGGACTGAGTGGGAACGATGGGGGCCCGACGGATCACCCGCGGTGGAACGGCCTGAGGCATATCCGCCATCTCGCCGGTGGTTGACTGACCAGCTCCTCCGCTTGGCTGATCTCCGAATCCGTACATACGTTCGTGGCGCTCGTGGACATTCCCATCGAAGTCCTTGGACATTCGCCTGCTTGCCGAGGTTTTGGAAATATCGGGTGCGGGCAGAAGTGGAGCCACATGCACCGCAGCCGGAATGTTGGCACTGGTGCCTAGCCCTAGGCGCTGTTTGACATCGTTCAACGTTTGACGTGCCTGCTGACGTGCCTTTTCTGCACCCACTTCCAGCAAGTAGATCATCTCGTTGCGCTTCGTCATGTGATGGTGTATCTGTTCACGGATCGGACGCAAGTGCTCGACCACAGCCTCCGCCACACGGTCCTTATACTTTGCCGTGTCCAAAGTGGCGGCCTCGTTAACCACTGTCTTAATGCTCTGTCCCGTGACCTGGGCATGGATGTTGACCAGATTGCTGACGCCAGCTCGCTTGCCAGGATTATAGGTAATGTCCGATGTAAAGTCTGTGACGGCTTTCTTTATCTTCTGCGTTATCAAGTCGGGCGAGTCACACAAGTTAATGGTGGCCTTGGGATTCGCCTCCGATTTAGACATCTTTTTGGAGGGATCTCGCAGGGACAGCACACGAGAGGCATCACCATCCTCAATAATGGCGGTGCAAACAGGGAAGGTCTCGCCATAGCGACCGTTATAAATTCTGGACAAATGCTGGGCCAGCTGAATGTGCTGAATCTGGTCAGCGCCCACAGGAACATGAGTGGACCTAATGGAAAAACGAATATGAATATTATAAGTACTATAATAAGTAAGCAGATGGCAAACCATTAAAAGATGGCTTAAGAATGTGTAATGCTGAACCAAAGCGTTGAAGACTGATAAGATACTGGAACGCTTGCATTCTCGACCAAAGGAAGGAATATGTTTACTTACTTGTAAAGCATGATGTCTGCGGCTTGAAGAACCGGGTAAACGTACAAACCCAGAGGGACATCCTTTAGAAGACGGGACTTCTCTCGGAACTGCGGCAGTTGAGCCAATCGCGGCATGGTGGTCAAGGAGCTAAGGATCCAGTTGAACTCGGCATGCTCGGCAACGGCTGACTGGACGAAGAGGGTGCTCTTGGTGGGATCGATTCCACATGCCAGCAACGTGGCGGCCATGGTGAAGATATTCTCTCGCAAAAGCGGCGGATTGTGGGGCATGGTAATAGAGTGCAAATCCACAATACAGACGGTGACATCGTCACGGGCATTCTGCAGCTCCACCCACTTGCGCACGGCGCCGAGATAATTACCCAGATGCAGGGAACCCGTCGGCTGGATGCCACTGAAGATTTTCCTCGGCCAGCGGCTGTTATGCTGGATTGGGGTAATATATTAGAGTCTTGTGTTATGTAAACTAATTCTACGAATGCACTTACTTCTTCGTGGCCACTGTTAACAGAATTACCATGGGTCTGTACCTGGTGCTTGTTCCCACCGGTTACTTGGGCCGTCGCAGAGGGCGTTCCAGCCGTTCTACTAGCCAATCCCGGCAAGAAACTCCTCGACTGAACGCAACGGCTCTGAATATACACAGCTGTCCGTCCCTTTTTGGCCACCTTAGACAGACTGCGGTGGAGCTTGCCAAATCGGAACATTGCAATGAGCTATGAATTTTGTACCCCAAAACTTTTGAGTAAAAAATATTGGGAATAATGCGGTGCTAAATGTGTGAATAAAGCCCAAAAATAAATTATTTATTCGAAACGGACGAAATTTTGACACTGAGCGTTCGCGAGCGTTGCCAGATGGCTTTTGAAAAGCCGGTGCGACAGCTGTGAACAGTGATACTCAGCTTGGCGAGTTTTCCGCTAAAACGAGGATGAGCAAAAAGCTACTTTTAGCATTCGAAATTATTCAACTAAAACTAAGAAATGAATAATAATAATTTTCAATAACTTTATTTAATATCATTCTTTTATAACTTTTATAACAGGGTTATTACCTATTTACATTTTTCTTGTTAACGTATTAATTAAATGAATTGTTTCTTGGTAAATAAATTTTAGAGACCAATTAAAAAAAATTTTAAAACAGGACGCCTATTTTTCCATTCTTTTTTAGCTTGTAGCTTTATTAGCTGTACACCAGAAAATCTAACGATATTGAAAAGGTATTAATCTGCTGAACACTGCAGTTTCGAGTTTTCAAACAGTGTTGTATTTATTCTAGCTTAATACACATATTACATTGCAATTAACGCCTGGCGCCATTACCATTATTTATATTTTCCACTTTTCTGTTCCTACATTGAGAGTTACAAATATGCGGAGACTGTCGTTTCGGCCGTCAGGATAATTTATCGAATAGGGGTTATTCAAAGATTTCAAACGCGGTGCAAAATTCTTCACTATCTGGCAGGGATTGGGAAGTGCTTAGAAGTTGATGGGTTTGCCAAAGGCAGCTGCCACATTAGCCTCACGCAGGGCCTCGGAACATGTCTGAAAGAAAGGATTGTGCATTAGGCTGTAAACGTTCAAATCAGATTGTGTGATCACTTACTGGATGCGCATGGCAAACGCGGGCAACGTCCTCGGCAGCGGCTCCGTATTCCATGGCCAGCACAGCCTCGTTGATGAGCTCGCCGGCTCCAGGTCCGATAATGTGGGTTCCCAGGATCTTATCGGTGGCCTGGTCGGCCAGAACCTTGACGAAACCGTCGGTGTCGTTGTTGGTCTTGGCACGAGAGTTGGCCAGGAAGGGGAACTTGCCCACCTTGTAGGCAACGCCCTCCTGCTTCAGTTGCTCCTCGCTCTTGCCAACCCACGCGACCTCGGGATGCGTGTAGACTACACTGGGCACGCAGTTATAGTCGATGTGCACGTGGCCACCGTTGATGCCCTCAATGGTGATGAGGCCCTCATCTTCAGCCTTGTGCGCCAGCATGGGTCCGTGGATGCAGTCGCCGATGGCGTAAATGTTGGGCACCACAGTTTGGAAAGTGGCGTTGACGGGGATCCTGCCGCGGTCATCCTTAACAATGCCCACGGCCTCCAGACCCAGACCTTCGGTGTAGGGACGACGTCCAACACTGACCAGCAGGGCGTCGCACTGGATCTCCTCTTTCTCGCCAGACTTGGCGTTCTCCACGGACACGGTAACGTTGTCGCCGCTGCGAGAGGCAGCCGTCACCTTGGTGCCCAGTTTGAACTTAAGTCCCTGCTTTGTGAGCACCTTTTGGAACGTCTTGGAGACTTCGTTATCGATGCCCACGCCGCCGATCGTGTCCATGAACTCAATGGCAGTGACCTCAGCGCCCAGACGCGACCATACCGAACCCAGCTCCAGGCCAATGACACCGGCGCCGATGACAACCAAATGCTTGGGCACCTTGGCCAGCTTTAGGGCGCCAGTGCTGCTCACAATAACTTCCTCGTCGATCTGTGAAGGTTTTTGAATGGCATGCATTAGTAATCAAGCGCGCTGTAGAGGTTTTGTACTTACTTCAATGCCAGGGAAGGGGGTAACCTCCGAGCCGGTGGCGATGAGGATGTTCTTGGTCTTGACAGTCTCCGTGGAGCCGTCGGATTTTTTAACCTCCACCTCGTTGGGATTGACGATGCTGCCGAAGCCCGTCAGCTGTGTGACCTTGTTCTTCTTGAAGAGCATGGCAATGCCTCCGGTCAAAGCCTTCACGGCGTTAGACTTTTGACCCATAAGCTTCTCCAGATCCAGGCTAACGCTACCGCAGCTAATACCACGTTTCTCCAGATCACCAGAGTGGGCCATGTGGTAGTAGTGGGAGTTGTTCAGCAGCGCCTTTGAGGGAATGCAGCCAACATTCAGGCAGGTGCCGCCCAGAGTTGCCTCCTTCTCCACGCTGACCGTCTTCATGCCCATCTGGGCGGCCTTGATGGCGGCGACATAGCCACCGGGTCCGGAGCCAATCACCACGATGTCCGCCTCGTGGGTGCTGGAGTAGCAGCGGGCGTTAAGGGCACCCAGAATGGCGGCATTGGTGCGCAGAGGAGTCTGTAAAGACGTCAGATTACTACATGTTGTGGCACCTTATCATTTATCACGCCAGTCGTACGCATTTCGAACTAATCTTTGGCCGACTATCAGCTGATAATTGGCCCAATTAGCGACCTTGAAAACGGGGCCAAACAAATCCCCCAAACGCCAGTGAATCACCCACAGGGATCATATGAGCACTGCAGGTGATCCAAATGCATTTTCCAGCCTTTTCCTGCCCATTTCTCGACCCCCTCGGTGAGGTTAGATTGCATAACTTGAGGGGCGATGGCGTTTGGGGAATCGGTTATGTCGCCCGATCCTTACCTTGGCTACTGCCGAAACAACATGACGGAGCGTGAACTGCATGGCTGGTGCGGGCGAGTTATGAGGATAATCGTTATTTAACTACAAACACAACACTAGTTTGATGTGTGTTTTTCCGACTGTTTTTCGTGTTGTGGGGCTCGGAGCGGTCGCAGGGCTGGCGATGTGCATTCGATAGTGGTCATATGATGGCCACGGTGCTATCGATTGTTTTGGAAATTTTCCACTATGTTGGAATTTGTAATTCTAAAACAATTTCGTATGAAAAAGTTGTGTATAAAAATATATGTTTGACGATCGTTCAAAATACGATATGTCCCTTAATTGCTAGTTTATAAGATATTCACTTTATGGGGCATTTATAGCAAAAGCTACCTAAAATCAAACCAAACTATATGTGCAAGCCCGCTTTTACAGTTTCGGCAGCCATTGATTAATGTTTGTGTATTTGTTTAAAATTACTGTTTTAAAAATATACATATGAGCATACATACTATACGTATAATAATAGTTCAAAAGTAAGTGACTATGTTATTTACAAAAGTAATATAAAATGTATTATACGATGAATACTCGATAGTTTACCGCACAGTACAACCCTGTGTGGTATTCCCATCTGTGATATTTCCCAGAACAATTTTGGTATTTTCACGGCGCGTTCATCTCGCGTTTTCGTTGAAGCTTCAGTATTTCGCTAGCTGTCGCAATGCGGTCACACTGGTTCGCGGACACAACAAGATGGCGAGACTTGCCCCCGAAATCTGTTAGAAAACGCCACAAGAGCAAATAATTAGTTGAGTTTTCGACCAGAAAAGAGTCCGCCGAAGTGCCGGGCAGACGCGGCGCATTTTGCAGAGTGTGAGCTTGGCCAGCGTAGCCCGAGAGCCGCGACAGGCGACACCTTCGGCTGGCCTTGCCTTGTTGCTGTGCCCCTGTGTGCGTGAGCGTGTGCGGTGCGAGTGTGTGTGGTCGGTCTGCCAAGAGTGAAGAGAATCGCTGAGTTTCCAAGATGATGAGCAACTACGGCAACATGATGGACTCACCGAAGTCATCGCCCCACGGTGGCGGCCGATCACCCGTGGTGGCCCGTCAAGACTCCTCCGGCACCCTGAAAACGACCATTTCGCTGGGCAAGACGCCCACGATCATTCACACGGGGCCATTTTACTCCATGAAGGAACCGCCCGCCAAGGCAGAACTTACCGGCGACAAGGATCTCATGACCGAGTACGGACTGCACCACACACTCACCAAGTTCAAGGAGAAGAAGTTCAAGGAGTCGCTGGCCTCGTTTCTGCAGAACATCCCCGGCATTAACGACCTCATCACGCATCCCGTGGAGAACAGCACGCTGCGGAGCGTGATCGAAAAGCCGCCCATTGGTGGAAAGGAGCTTCTTCCGCTGACCCCCGTGCAGCTGGCCGGATTCCGCCTGCATCCCGGACCGGTTGGTTTTCCCAATATGCTTTTATTTCGCTTGCTCTGTTTTAAGAATGACAAATCTTTAGATTTGGCACATTCAACATTTCAAGAAACATTTAGACGCTATTCACTGCTTTGGATCTCTATACATTTGCATTCATTAATATCGCCTTTTAAATATTACATATGAAGTTAGGATTTAAGTGTAATAATAATGATATCCCTTGAGCGTAATCCTAGTCCTTGCACAGACGACTGATCTACTATGAAGTGTTATTTGGTTGCGTCTTTTCTGTAATGTATTTCCACGATCATCGTAGTATTTTACAAGTGTACTTCTTTTTCTTTATGTTCAACAATAAATTTAAAAAACAAATATTTTAATCATTAATCACATAAATTACTAAGATTGTTGGTTTTCCCTTTGAACCACTTTTGTAAAGGGTATATAGAGTCAGTATTTCGCAACGCAGTGATTATGAACAGCTGAGTCGGTATAGCAATGCCCGTTTGCCCGTTTGCCCGTTTCTATGTAAACTAGTCTTTCTGTTTAAAATTTTTGTTGCAAGTGGTGTATAAGTCGGAACGCGCCAGATCAGGCCACTAAATCATATTGCTGCCATATGGTTTGATAATATGATATTCCAAAAAAGGAAAAAAGCTACCATTGTTGTTTTTGATTGTGTAAGCTCCAACTTGACGAAGCCACCTTCCTTGCTTGTTATTGAATTATTGGTATTTAATATTCTTGTTTGTTTTTTTAACCTATATGCAATCTAATAATATCGGGTTAATAAATATATGTTTAATATACGCTTTTATAGTAGAGTGATCGTTTTTCATCTTAAAAGGTTTCGCGAAATATTTTTAACATGTCATATATGTCAACCAATGGATAAATCGTTACTAGAACAAATTGCATAAAATATCTCATTTTTTTTCTTCTGCACGTTCACATTGCTAATTTATCCGATTCTGGTGCTCCTTTCAGCTGCCGGAACAGTATCGTACCACATATGTCACACCTGCGCGTAAACACAAAAACAAACACAAAAAGCAGAAACACAAAGACGGCGTGACCACGGGACAGGAATCCACGCTGCTCGGTAAGCAATCTGCTGAATTATCGCTGAACTCGATCACACATCACCCAATGATAACCATCTTGCAGACTCGGCCGGCCTGGAGACTTACGAGAAAAAGCACAAGAAGCAGAAACGCCATGAGGACGACAAGGAGCGCAAGAAGCGCAAAAAGGAGAAGAAGCGTAAAAAGAAAAACCAGAGCCCCGAACCGGGCATGGGCATGCTGCCCGGTGGAGCGGGCTTGGGCGGAGCAGCGGGTGTAATGGGAGCCACTAGTCTGGGATCGCTGGGAGGAGGACCAGGTCCCGGGCTGTCCAGCCTTAGTGCCAGTATGGGACCTGGCGTTGTGGGGAACATGAACAGCTTCTCCTCGTCCATGCAGATGCAACAGCAACAGCAGATGCCCATGCAGCAACAGCAGATGTCAAGTGGCGGTCTGCTGGGATCTGTGCTGGGCACAAGCGGCGGTCCAGGTGGCGGCGGCGGAGGGGGAGGTGGGGGCGGCGGCGGCGGTGGGAGCCTGCTTATGTCGCAGTTCTAGGCAGGATCCTTTAGCAAAATAGACTTGGCTCATTACCTCTCATCAGCAGACGCACCCCAAATGGCAACATAAAATAAAACGCAGAGGGCCTCGGTCCTCTACATGCAATTTTCTCGATATCGTTTCGTGTCCTAGTTATTAATTTATGATTATCGTAATTGTAAAATAGTTTATTTCTGTAATTAGCCAACAATTTTTCGTTCGTTTTCGCGCTAGCTTAATGAGATTTATTTAAACGCAAGTTATGGTACAAAACGTTTTCGCTCTCGATTCCAGCTCTTCCCTCCACACAAACACACCCTCGCCACGCCCCCACAAAAACGCTGCTTTGAAACCTTTTTAATTTGCTTACCAACTTTGTAACGTTTAGGGTCAGTATTTCAATTAAATTTCTGCAATGGTTTGTTCTTCCAGCAAGTTTATAAACACAAAAGAAAGCTGAGATTCAACAAAATAAAAATGCCTGTACTATAAGTAATTAATTTTAGTGATTAGGCACATAAAACAATAAACAAGCATACAAATGATCAAAGTGTGTGTTTACCAGCGGTTGAGGGGGCTTAATGCATTTTTCGGATATAAGCATTTGTTGCACAGAAGTTCTGCTTCCAAGGAGCCCTTAAATTCAAATTTGGCGCCAAACACTTGTTAGCACTCTGTTGACTTTAACAGGGCGCACTAACAGCTCCCCTGAAATCTGACAGATAGTAACATAGCCTTAACAGGCGCCAACAGCTGCTTTAATTCTCAGGGAGTTTCTCGCAATCGAGAGTCAATTAATAAATTAAAAGTGATGTGTATAAGATAGTCGTCACTGCAAAGCCATAGATGAGTTGTAACTTCGCCAGATTTTCGCGACAGGCAGCTATCAACATGTACAAGCAGTCGTGCACCAATCTCCTGGAATTGTCCTCCGCCAAGGTGACCGAGTGGCTAGCAAGCTTCGACAGTGTAATAACCGACTGCGATGGTAAGTGGGTGGTGGGTGGCATACTCCAAACTCCCTCCCCCCACGCAGGATTCCCCCCAGGAAGCTGCGTTACATAAAAATATGTGTATACCACATTCTGCCCAAATACGTCAGCAGCCAATAGTTTCTGTATTGTGGCTGCGTCGTGTATTTCAATGTCAAATAGTGAAGTGCGTGACATGGCGGGAAGTCGACTTTCGGATGCCCTCATAACTTGTGAATCATCATTATATTTAGGGTAGTAAAGAGCAGTTTGATAAATGCCCTAATGCTCATAATGATGAGCCTTAAGTTTATTAATATTTGTCAAGCTTATCAATTAAGAAAATTGTTATTATATATGTAATATCAAATGTTGTATTTCCTGCCTTAATCATAAACGCTTTTATTTCTTTTCGTTTATGTATCTTTGCGCAAGTTACCAATGAAGTATTAGCATTAATTTCAAACTGCCCTCTTTGCCTTGAATGACCTTTCCTTTCAATTTATCAATTTGATCAATTGCATCAATAAAACTAACAACTACAAAGTGAGAACCTTTTTAGCTATGTTCCTTTTTTAGTTTTAAGCAACTTCTTCCACGGTATTAATCCATTTTTCCACTTCAGGTGTCCTTTGGATCTATGGCCAGGCTCTGGAGGGCTCTGTGGATGTGATGAACCAGTTGAAGGGTATGGGAAAGTCGATCTACTTTTGCACTAACAACTCGACGAAGACCCGGTCGGAACTTCTCAAGAAAGGCGTCGAGCTGGGCTTTCATATTAAGGAGAATGGCATTATATCGACAGCCCATGCTACAGCTGCGTATCTGAAACGACGGAACTTCAGCAAGCGGGTATTCGTGATCGGAAGCGAGGGAATCACCAAGGAACTGGACGCCGTGGGCATTGAGCACACTGAGGTGGGCCCCGAACCCATGAAGGGATCGCTGGCCGAGTTCATGGCACAGCATTTAAAACTGGACACTGACATCGGAGCCGTGGTTGTTGGCTTCGATGAGCACTTCAGTTTTCCCAAGATGATGAAGGCCGCTTCGTACCTAAACGACCCGGAGTGTCTGTTCGTGGCTACCAATACGGATGAGCGTTTCCCCATGCCCAATATGATAGTACCAGGCAGCGGGAGCTTCGTGCGGGCCATTCAAACCTGTGCGGAGCGGGATCCTGTAGTGATCGGAAAGCCGAATCCTGCCATTTGTGAGTCTCTGGTCAGGGAGAAGAAGATCGATCCATCGAGAACTCTGATGATCGGAGATCGAGCCAATACGGACATACTTCTTGGCTTCAATTGCGGGTTCCAGACCCTGCTCGTAGGTTCCGGAATCCATCAGCTGAAGGACGTGGAGCGTTGGAAGCTGAGCCAGGATCCCGAGGAGAAGAAGCTCATACCAGACGTGTACCTGCCCAAGTTGGGAGATCTGTTGCCATCGATCGTGAACAGCCTGACGGCCTTGAAATGAATCAGTAATCAGTAAATAGTACGGACATGTGTTTGTATAGATGTTACATTTAACTTCAATAGACAGGACAGATTATTAATTTTTAACGCAAATTTATAGTGCAATTTATACCAGAGAACAAAGAATATTTAAATAAATTCAAAAGCATTTTGTGAGACGGATGACTTAACCGATATGCCCGACTCAATTTGTTTTTCCGAGCGAGCTTTGTGCGAAAGGGAGATAGCAGATTCTCCCCAATCATCGTGAATCGGAATCAGCCAGCCCGTCGCCAATTTAGTCGAGTCGCAAGCATTTGGCGGAGCGGTTTACGAAGCAAAATGTCCAGAGGCGGTGCTATCGACTTGACCGGCCTATCCGGGGAGCAGGTGAGCGAGTGGCTCCAAAGTTTCGACACGGTTCTCTGCGACGGCGACGGTGAGTTTCAAGGGCGGCTAAGGTGCCACAGAGAGCGGTACGTTGGGATTGTGAGTGCTGCTATGGAGCTTTTGCCAGAGTTGTCGCTTCGGTGGTAATTTACATGGGTGAGGGAAAAGCTTGGCGATCGCAGTAGCTAAAAGTTTACATTTCACCATTATTACAATAATTAATTTTGTAAGTGGATAACTTTAAACGTAAAATCGTTAGTTATTAGAAAACGGTTATAGTTTAACGCTGGTGAAATCGATTTATATTTTTAGGAACATATTTATACCTGATCAATAGGAATATGTTTATACCTTAAAATCTCTATGCAGATCAGTCAAAATGAATTTATAAATATTTCCCATGTACTGTACTATTGGGCTTACCAAACAGAAATTTCGTTTGTAATTATTTAAAAATAATGCTTTAGAAAATATATCTCTAATTTCAAACCTCCTCAAATGACACCAAATTAAATATCCATTAAACGCACAGGCACCATTTGGCAGGATGACACGGCCATCGCGGGTGCTCCGGATGTGGTGAATGCCCTGCAGGATCGCTTTGACAAAAAAGTGTACCTGATTACCAACAATGGACTGAAGACGCGACAGGAGCTCTTTGAGCGCTCCCAGCGGCTTGGCTTCCATTTACCCAGCGACCGACACATCATATCGCCCACGGCGGCCATTGCCGACTATCTGGTTGGGAGTCCGCAGTTCGACAGGACTCGGCACAAGGTCTATGTGGTGGGCAATGCGGCCATCGCGCGGGAATTAAGGCAGCACGGAATCGACAGCTACGGAGCCGGAGGAACAGAAGAACTGCCTCCGGGCGACAAATGGCCGGACTTTGTGGCACGCGAGTTTGGGAACCCCGAGGCGGCGAGGAACGTGGGTGCCGTGGTGGTCGGCTGGGATGAGTACTTCAGCTACTGCAAGATGGCCCGTGCCTGTCACATCCTCTGCATTAATCCCGACGCCGCCTTTTTGGTCACCAACCGGGATGCCATGCACAAGTATCCAGCCTTCTGTATTCCCGGCACAGGAGCTTTTGTGGCCGGAATCGAGGCCTGTTCGGAGCGAGAAGCCCTCGAGATGGGCAAGCCAAATTCATTGGTCCTTGAGCCCCTTACCAAGGCCGAGGGACTACGTACCGAGCGAACGCTTATGATTGGTGACTGGTAAGCGGGATTAACACATCCTTTCAAGCTTTCCTAATGAGTTTCTCCCGTAGCCTCAAAATTGATGTCGGTTTCGCCAGCAATTGTGGCATGCTATCGCTTCTGGTGGGCACGGGTCGATACAATAATCTCTCGGATGTCCGGCGGGAAAAAGACAGGCTGCCCCAGCCAGACTTTTATCTGCCCCGGCTGAGCGATCTGCTCAACCTTTTGTGAGCCATAAATCCAGGCGACTCTCGTCCAGCAATCTACTCGTTATCAACTTCTTAATTCGACTTTTATTTGGCTTTAGTTGTTGTGTTTACACATAGTTGTACATATTGTATCTGCCGGCAAGTAACATTCTCTGATGGATACTTTCTTTACATATATAGAGTGGGTGAAAATTTGCTGGGCCTGAAAGTTATCCATGAACAAAACTAGCTAATAAATTTTGAAAGACAACAATGCATATTGTACAAATAAATCACTAACCATTTGCGAATATTCATTTTTATGTCTGTCCCCAAATAAATTTTAGGCCCACTAACTTTTCTTTGAATTAACAATATAGGCTGAGTGACTTATTAAAATACTAGCTTATCCTCTATTACTTGCCGGGTCAGAAAAGCAGAGACGGCAATTTCTAAATCGTTCCTATCTTTTGGTGATCCCATGTAAAAGTTGTAATTTGCAATGAACTAAACAAATTGCTCAACTAAGTGCATATTCCTTGTGCTGTGACTTGCAAATCAATTATTAATCAACGTTAACTATTTAAGACACACACATAATCGAAACTATTCAACTTATTGGTTAGCTGTACAACAAATTTACAGGACACTCATTGATGTGAGCTGCTAATTGTCAAAACAAAGCAAGCAAGTATCACAGAAGTTATATTTTTGGCGGTTTGCTTCCGTGTAAAATTTAAATAATCAAACACCTGTTTTCGAAAATTTTTTACGATATTTTGACTGTTGAAGCACGACATTTTCGAGAGTGTCCGTTTTAACAAGTCCTCTGATATGTTAGAGTTGAGTTCTGTTTTCTGTACTTTAGCAATTTAGCGCGAAAAGAAACCCCATAAAGCGTTGTCACATTTGGTAGCAAATCAGAATAAGAGCGTAACTGAATCTGAAAAGTTAAACCCATCCCCTGCTTTTCCCGATCCCCCAACTGATTTTCCCCCCACGCCTTGTCTTAAGCTGATTTTAAATGATGCATCTGCAAAAACTTGATAAAATCGCAGTGTTGAAATTCCGCGACTCTGCGTATGCATCGTCATCCATCAGCTTTAGTTGTAAGCTTGCTGCCGGCGATCGCTTAATGATTTCTTCGAGGACCCTGTCTAAATTGCTAAAAGGTAACATCAGGTGCTCGCATCCGGCGTGTTGGCCAAAATCCTGGAGCTCCTCGACAAGTAGCCGTACCAGTAGAACACGTTGATAAGGATGAATAGCAGTGGGAAGACAATCCGCGAGGCGCGATCGATCTTCGACACGGAGTTGTACTGTGGCGTTCGTTTGCCCTTCCTTCGGGCCTCCATCTCCTCGCGTCGATAGTAGGACATCCTGCGGCGACCTCCAGTTGGAGGACTGATCCGAGCAGCCTGTGCAGCAGCTTGTGCCGCTGCAGCTGCCGCAGACGTGGTCGGTGCCTCGTTGGCCCTCAGCTGCGTCTGCTCGTCATCCTCATCCTCGTCGGAGTCGGCACGTGGCAGCTTTCTTCTTCGCCGCCAGTCGAAGAGACCCAGAAGCTTCATGCTCCACAGACCATGTCGTCTGTTCCGGGGCCTCCGATTCCTGGAGGTTAGTATGCCCAGCCGAGTGGGAGGCGGCGGCATGCTAATAGCGCACATGGACAGCGGAATGACTTCGTAGATCTTGGACTCTGTGCTGCCCCGAAAGTCCGAGGTCAGTGGCTCCGTCTCGGATTCCCCCGATTCCGAGTCCAGCTCCTCGATTATAAAATAGCACTCCCCCGATCCGTACTTGGTGTAATAGTGCACCACGGCAAACTGCAGGATTGTGGCGAAGATAAAGCCGAACGAGAGGAACACGAAGAAGTCCAGAGCCGTGGGATAGGACACCTTGGGCAGATCCGTGCGAGCCTCCAGTCCGAGGAAGGTCATCGTCAGCACGGTAGTGATCCCGAGGGAAACCCGATCAGCAGTGGCCTCGCGGTTCAGCCAGAAGGACACCCAGCTGAGGACCACCAGCAGGCAGCAGGGACCGTACACCTGGATCAGGAAGTTGCCCATGTGACGCTGCAGGTGGAAGTTCACCATTAACATGGAGTACTCCGCTGGAAAAAGCAGGGTATGATATAGTAGTATGATTGTAACGTCAAGATATATTTTAGCAATTTAATCGCAATCCCTCGAATGTATCTTACTTACACGGATGATTTGTTTCCAGCGTAATAGTGCCACTTAGACCGGTGGACGACCCCGAGCCACCAGTTGCATCCCGTCCGGTACCGAAGGCTCCTTTGTCCAGCTTGAGTCCCGTGCCGCGGACATGCTGATTCTTTGCCGCCGGACCGGCAAAAGTGGTCATTACCTTGCTGGTGGGTCGTGGTGGATCCTTGTTGTTGAATGGGCGACGTTGTGGTCTTGGAGCAGCCGCCTTGTAAACAATGTCCGTTAAATTGCCAGCCGGACAGTCGACCAAATCGAATTGGGACAGCTTCATGTCCTCGGCAATGGCGACGGGTGGTCTTTCTTTGTTCCAACGGTAGATGACATCGGACGTTGTGTAGCCAACTGTTTCGATTGATTTTCAAATTAATGCAACACGCTCTGGACAAATGTCTATTAAAAGGGTGGCGAGCGGAACTCAGTTGTGTCCTGAACTGTGACTTTTGGGCAGGATATTTGAATTGGCCAAGTGACGTGGGAAGGGAAACGAACTTAGAACACTCATTTATTATTTGTCTATCAACCAATATAACAAAGAAGATATTGCCCAGTTTTAAGTTTTTATTAAAGTCAGTTTCAATAACTAACATACATACATATATATCTCTCTAGTCATTTACGGAACCTATCTCCCTATGAGATCCCATCGCCGGTTTGCCTTTCAATCACTGACTGCCTCACGTGTTCCCAGTTATTTTATTTTGATGCTGCTGGAGCTGCTGCTCCAAAGTGCACAAATTGCCAAACACTGCGCCATATGCGGCAATCGGTTTACCTACCACCACCCAAAATCCGCATCTCTCATCCTGCAAACCGTCGCCCGATCTGCTGGCTCTGTTTGGCAATCGCTGACTTTGGCAATATTTTCACTTCGCTCGCATCAAATGGGAAATTGTCAACATTAAGCGGGTGGCAATGTATGTACATATATACTTGGGAGCGGAGGTGTAGATGGAGGGGTAATTGAATTCTTGACTGCTTCCATCCAGCATTATTCACAACAAATCGGAAGTAATAATACATTTCTAGGTTGGTGGGTGGCGGCTTGTTCATTTGCGATAAGCTGCAAAGGCAGTTAGTGGGTTTCGCAGACATGGCAGGAGACACCTTGCCTATCTCTAGAAAATGTATCCAAATTTTAAACTAGTACCATTGCCTTCATTTACATTGCATACTTTCTGTTTTGCATTTGAATAGGAGGAAATTCATTTTTTGTAAACGAAAAATAATGGACATGTCATGGCCAGCACAAAACCTGATTCAGCATCCAAAGAGGACAATTTTGGGGAAATGGTAATTAAGTGCGATTTTAGCACGCAGGAAAGCTTAGAGAATTGCTAATAGGCAAACAATTTGTATACCCTTTACTCGTGGAGTAAAAGGGTATACTAGATTCGATGATAAATAAGTATGTAACAGACAGAAGGAACTTTTTGCCACGCCCACTCTCACTCCCTAAAACCGAACAAAACCACGTCCTATCTCATTTTATTCCCCAATATCTATCGATATCCCAGAAAAATACTGAAATTTCGCGTTCGCATTCACACTAGCTGAGTAACGGGTATCTGATAGTCAGGAACTATACAATTCACCCTTGTTTTAAAATTAAGCTGATTTCAAATATTCATGTCTTTAAGATTTTGTGTTCTCCGTTAAAAAAACTTTGTTTTTCTAAAATTGCGTAATATGCTGGAATATTTATGGTGGCTATGGATAATCTTAAGTTTATGAGAAATCTCTTGGATAATTTGTTAAATGGAACATTAAAGTATGACGTCTAAGATAAGTTAAGTTGCGAATTGTTTAAATTTGTCCTGTTTTAGAGTAAATTTCTTCTAATCGCTATATTTATGTTATTTGCGGACAGCTTTTGCGGTTTGTGGGCGTTGGAGTGGGCGTGGCAACGGTGAGAGCTTCATTTTAGCTGTTACACACTTTTCAACAATTTTCGTTTACTCAACGAGTAACGGGCAAATTAAATTTTATTAGTGAAATCAATTTAAGTTACTACTGGCGAAATATTGAACTTTTGTAGAAGTTCTGACTTTAGCTAAATATGAATTTCTTTCTAGTCTAAATATAGAGAAGAATGCTTTTCACTCGAAATACCTTTTATGATAAAATGTTAGTAAAAACAATGTGTCTCTCGTTTTATTTGCGTAATTTTGGGTTTACCTATTACGTTCAAACAGATGAAACAATTTTAACAAAGCTCGCCAAATACTCGACGGTACTGTAATTGGAACAATGGCCAAAAATATTCCCAAGGGGCACATCTGTGTTTGCTTAGAACCCAACACTCGTAGCCCAAAGGTTCTTTAAATACCCATTTGGTCGGTCCATTGACATTAGTTCCTGATCTTCTACGAACCCTATCATCATGCGCATTCTCCTAGCTTTCTCCCTGGCCGTCCTGGTCGTTCTGATCCTTCACAGTAGCGAGGTGTCCTCCTCAACCACTACTACCACCAGTGCTACAACCACCACGGCTGCTGGTACGACAACAACAACTGATTCGTCCGCCACCACCACCACCGAATCCTCCTCGACCACCACTGCCTCCACAAAGAAGAAGCACCGGCGCCGCCGTGTCATCATCAGGCGCCGAAATGGAGGATCCCGCCGTCGCAGGGAAGGACAAAGTGAGAGCGGAGGCAATCGCCAACGGGTTATCGTACGAGTCCGCAGGTCAGCCAACTGAAATCCCGCATTAATGGTTACTTTCTTTGAAGCCCGTTGCCGTTATTCAAAATAAAGCATTAAAAAATTAATTTCTATCGAGATGATCACTTTGACTAGAGCTAGTTTTATATAAATATCTATAATATGTTAAGGGAGGAGCACAGAAACACCACAAATTATTCCTTATCCGACGATACTTTGAAATGGTAAATCGCCAGATGAATTTTGATTTGGTTTGGTTTTTTTTTTGAATATTTTACAAGTTGACAAGCAGACAATCAAGTCAATATACATATGTCTTTATACATTTTTTCGGTTTTCTTCAAACTGTCTTGCATTTCCCTAATTTAGAAAATCATTGAGCTATGTTTCTCCATTATTTGGCGTTTTGATAGCTTCCCATTAGGTAAGTTAAGTAATGTGAAGATTTTAAGAACATTTATATGTTCAGAATCTGTCCTTTAAATGTAATAAGCAAGTTCAACTAGCCTTTTCTGTCTGTCTTTATGAGCCTCGAGATCTCGGACTCTGAAAGAGCTAGATCTTTTGGAACTGCACATTAGATGTTTCAAAATGTTGCCACTCCAACGCTTTAGTAGAAATGTTTGTTTTCTTTTTATTATTTTTTATTATTAACTGCCAATTTCTATCGATATACCAACAAAAGTCGCATCAAGTCATATATAAAGTTCTTTCTTGTTAAAAAAAAATTTCAAGTAGCCGAAAACGCATCAAGATTAATGTACCGAAAATAAATTAAATATTGCATGAAAACAAAATTACCATTTACGTCCAAACAGGTGTTAATAACCCTAACAAAGCACGATAAATAATAGACGGTACTGTAATTGAAACAATGGCCAAAAATATTCACAAGGGGCACATCTGTGTTTGCATAAAACCTAATACTTGAATTCCCTGGCCCAAAAGTACTATAAATATCCATCCGTTTGGTCCATTCTTCTACGAACCCAATCGTCATGCGCATTCTCCTAGTAGTAAATGATTATCGGCTTTGATCTCAAATATAAAATAAAAACCAATATGCCTTTCCCCAATTTATCCTAATGAAGGTACAGTGGGAATGGCAAAGATGTTCACATTTGCGCCTGCAACCTTAAATGCAAATAATCCCACCAGCCTCGATTTCAGAAATATGGCGCCTCCCTTTAATAGGAGTGCTTAATCGTGTACTTTTGAGCACATATCCCCCATCACCGATTTGGCTGTACAAAAGGACTTGGAACAACCGTGTCGCTCGTTTGGCATGAAGGACTTTTATACAAATCTAGACGGACCGCACACTTTCTGTGCTTGTGGGGACAGCTGCAGCCGTACCACCAAAGACCCCAAACATGCCGGCGTCACTCAAGGATGCGTCCTGAGGCCATTACCTTACTCTATTTTCACCTCGGACCCACCCAAGTTTAATAGGCGGCTACTTGCGCGTCGGCGCCATGCGTTAAATGCAATGCATATACGAATTTGCAGACCAATTACAAGAATACTTACATACTTATAAACAATGGACTCAAAAGAGGCGCATATGAGTCAACACGGACAAAAGCGCCGCATTTAGCATACAAACTACTTAAGCCGTACCAGGCGCATTGTATTGCAAGAGTATTTCCTAATGACACCTTGCACGTTACTCCCCCATTCCAACTCTAGACCCTACTTGGCACCTTCGCTGGCCAGAAGACTCGCTTTCAACACATTACATACTTCTTTAATTATTCCCACATGACCTAGCATCACGCTCCATATGCCCACAACTATTCAAGAATACGTGTGCTTTTGTATGTAATATGCACCCTTAAGTCCAGAGCCCCACATTAAATACGAAATAATCTTTAAAGTATCACAGAACCCGAAAAAGGTTAATAATTTTTAAAGAATATAACTTGTAGTTTTATTTATCTTGCTACTGTAGAATGATCTGAAATAGTTAAAGTCCTTTTCCCTATCTGAGGCGGAGGTAAATGCCCAACTTGGCCATTCTGCGTAGGGATTCCAAGCCACATTTGGATATCCCATTAAACCATTACCTCATCTAATCCGCTCCCAGCATTCAGACGCATGGAACCACTTGAATATTTCCGGCCCTTGTGCCATTTCTTGCTTTCTTTCATTTCCCCTTCAATTCACAAAATAGCTCACTTCACATTTCTTGTCGCCAACGGTTTCTCGAATCCAGTCCCATTCCATCCAATGTCATGGCATTCGGCCTAATCCCCACCCCATATCCATTGTCTTTCGTACCCAACAAGTGGACATTTTGCCGGCACGAGCAGAACAAATCACATCAAAGCGCAATAAGCAGCCATTATGCATAATTATACTACAGCGCTGAGTTTCGCATGCCACTTGGCATTCTTTCGCAATTCCTTCGTACTCACATGAACCAAATTTCAGAGGACACTTTTGTATATCCATTGGAAAATCGGCCAGATTCATCGGGCAGCCGGCTTTAATTGTCAGCCGGCTGGAGTACAGCACGCGTCCGTTCTGATAGATCCTCACAAACTTATTTGGCGTGGTAATCGTGTGCAAATAGCTCTGCTTGCCGTTGTAAAAGTACGTATCCGGCTTCCAAATCCGTGCCAACATCGAGACGCTCAGTGCCAGCGTGTCCTGGGCGCCCTCGAATGCGAGACGTTTATCCACCCAGGATTGGCGGAAATAACAGTCCATCGAGTAGGTCTGCAATAAAGAAATCGGCTGAGTCTGAATTGCAGAAAAGCAAGAAAGTCAGACAGGAGATGTCACTGCAAATTGAATTGGGAAGCAGAAATGCTGCGTTGTCAGCTTGATTCTATGGATTCTTATAAGGAAAACAAAAAACTCAGATCTAATTAAAGTATGTTTAAGAATCTTTAACATACGATTTCAAATGAAAAGGAATATCAATATGTATTGAGGTACGTATGTAATCTTACATTTTGAATAAAATGTTGTATAAGTTACTAAGGTTTTGAGTAAAGATAAAGATATTTCGATGAAAATGATTCCTATTTTAAAGGTGTAAATGATTAGATATTTCAAAATATATTCTTATCATACCATGTCAACCTCCGATATTGGGCCCATGCTGCGAACCATTATATCCACTTCAATAGTGGCTGGAGGTCCTGAAATAAAGTGCAAGTTGGTAAGAAAACAAAGTTTTCGTATGAAAATAAAAGTTAATTTTTTAAAATATTCAATATTAAAATTTAACCTATGCTGTACACGAATGTGTTGTGTATTGCGTACTTTAATTGCAAGGCTCATTGTGACATTATTACCTTCCTCACACGTTACCATTCAAGCCTGTGCCTAGTTTAGTTATGGAAATGGGATTTGCTTCAACTGAAGGCCACGCAATCCAACTATATAATCCCCGTACTCTGCGTATCGGTTTTGTTCAACCATGAATATTCATATGCGAGTCGCAGCCCCCAAATGAAAATGTTAAATGCTCCTCTGTGCGAACAATGACACTTAAGCCGCTTCGCAGACAGTCCCAAACCCTCTGAATCTGTTACCATCCCCAGCTGACACTCATTTTTATCTAGCTTTTCTGCACTAATATGCAATTTTTCAGGCCCTAGATTCGCCTCCTCCCGAAGCCCCCAGGAATTTTTTGTATTTTGCCTATGCGAACAGTTTTTAATGACTTTGCTGCTGAGCTCGCTCGGCAAACATGCGTCGCGCTCGCAGGATGCGGATATGCATTGCCGCGTATCCTTTGAATCCTCTCCAGCTGGCGTCACACGACGCGGGCGGAGGGCGCTGAAGGGGGCGTGCCACGGCCCATTCTTAATGAAGTGTTAAAAACAACGTAATTTGGTCTTAAGCCGTTGAGCGAAAACAATTTTCGCCACGTTGACCAAAATCCATTCCCCAATTGAGTGGATGGCATTTTAAATTTCGAAAATATTTAAATTTTTATTGCCTCATCCATTTGCTAGATTGAAATCGAATCGAATTGCTTATCCGTTTTGGGCAATGTCCTCGAAGGAAACGCTCCGGTTGCTTGGAAAAAGCAATAAAATTGTTTGTGTGTAGGTAAATATTTGTCGGTTTTGACACTAACTATTTACCCAATAAGCTGCGAGGCAATCATCAAGGCAGGATTCATCACCTTGGTGCCGTTTGTGAGTGATGTGTCGCCTCGCAGCGATTTCCGCTTCATTAAATGCTTCCGTTGAGCGGAAAATCTGCGAATCTATGCTGATTACACTTGGAATGGGGATGGAGTCAAAAGGGTAAACAACGCAGGAATTGGAACATACTGAATGATTTCGGGGTGTTAGGTACTCCGAATCAGTTGGTTGTCATAGAAAGCATGAAGGAATAAGCTTATGTATGAGTCTTTTTATTGTACTTCCAGCTATTACTTAATAAACATACCTGTAATCATTAAATGTATCATAATTCGGTTCTTGACCAGTAAACAGATGTATCTTAATTAATCGACATTTCTATGGATATAGTATAGTACTGACTTTTCTCTTACTTACCACCGAAATCCGGACGTATGCTATTGTCATAGCCGCGCAGCAGATTGTCCAGTAACTCGGATATATTTGCATGGTTATTGCTCTGGGTGAGCCACGAGGACGGCAAGGATGAGGATAAGGAGGTGTGGGACTGGGAGCCCATATCACCCAGGCGATGTGTATCGCCGCGGCCCTTGATGCTGTCGGCCGAAACGGAGAAGGGTCCCGATCCGGGGCCGATGGACCAGGGCCAGGCATTTGGGTAAATGCACAGCATTAAGAGGCAGCAGCTAATCAAAAGTTTAAATATGCGCAAGTTGGAGCGCTGTCCTTGGTGACCGGAGAGGCTCCTTGCTGCGATGAGGTCAGTTGATGCATCGCCGGAGCCGGATGCATCTGTTGTTGCTGGCATTGTGCACATATTGTTCGGTTTTGTTTGCTGTTTGCTCGCTGGCTGCAACTATTGTTTAGTCGAAGTCTTCTGCTGTTGTTGTCGGTCTAATCTACACATCCGTTTGTCTAACTTTTGTCACTCCAACTGGCCTCTGGCTCCCGTTGCCATGCCCATTCCCAGTCCCATTTTCATTCGCATTGCCATTCCCATTCCCAATCCCATCGCCATTAAAATTCCCATTCTGGAGGTCGTGCTGCTGCTGCTGATGACAGTGCCTTCTTCCTGAGCTGTGTGTTGACTCGGCTTTGCTCGTATTTATTTTCATTTATGCACCGGAAGTTGCACTCGGGTCGAGAGCAATTGCATGAAGCGTTTTCTTCTTAATTTCTGAGATTCCTTTCAGTCTGGCATTAGTTCCGTTTGTCTTGGCCCGTGTCCTCGTCTCCTTTGCGACAAGTTTCTTTAGATTTTTTTAATTGCTGAAACTTGTTGGACTTGCAGTTGGCAGTTTTTGATTGGCCAATTAGCCAGCGGCATTTTAAGCTATCAGTTATCAGCTATGAACTATTAGATTACAGGCTGTGGCTAATTTGACCAAGTTCACATTTCTTTGCATTTGTTGCATAAGCGTTTTCTTAATAGCTTGGTTGTTTATTTGATTAATCGACTTTTTATGAACGATCGCTTCGTTCATTACCGAGCACAATAATAATTTGGCAGTTTTTAAATTAGTGATTAAGCATCGTAAACACTTTTCAGGATCAATTTTTACTTTCTGGAACACAACAATTTTATTTATATTGTAATAATTTTAAGCAAATACATTTTTCTTATTCTATTTAAGAGTCTTTTTTTCATAATACACGGCGTATGCGCAATTTTCCTTTAAGTTTAGAAAAATACATATAATCGGATGGTCTTTAGAAAATCAACTTATGCTGTTTAAATTTATTTAGTGTGAGAACTTATTCCGCAACCTTTCTTAATATCATGTTTTATTTACACCATATTGCGTATGCGTAATCTGAAGTTTAAAAATTGCACGTTTGGGAGAAGTCGAAGATTAATGAGTCCACTCTGGAAAAAAATGAAGTGCAAGCTGTACGCCAGTGGTGGCAGTCATATTCTCTCCGTATGCATAATATAAAATTAATCTTCGCTGAACTTTGTCTTAATGGATGGCAAGTAATTAAGATCAACTATGCCGGGGACTCAGAATTCGATGCCGCTGCTGTAACCAGCTCGACAGCCGGGCGATTTGTTAATGAAAAATCCACCGGAAATGTCAAAGGCGCCGAGTGAATAATGCCGATGATGGTACCCAGGTCTGATGTCCTCGAGGCACCACGACATCATCTTATTGAATAATGCGAGAGAGTGGAAAAAACAATGCGACCCTATAACTTAATTATGTCTCACCCACTAACCTAATTTTATGCATGGCCATTGGCCAATACCGACATCCGGCCAGTGTGGCCACCTCAGCCCACTTTGTCACATCCGGCCCAGGTTGCGATAACTATTTTCAATACTTTGGAGTGGCTCCTCGGCCACTTGGCTATTGCCTTCAAGTCGGCCGTCTGATATCAGCAAGCATCTGCTGCATATTTAGCCTCGACGTCAATGCTACTTGCCACTTGATTAGACGCTTGTGTTAGCTAATTACGGCCCAGTCCGAAGGAAACTCACATTATTTTTGGTTGATTTATCACATGGAAAAAGCAAGACATCACTTCGGGACAATGAGATTAGAGAAAAGATTTACTTAGCATTTTCCAAGCCACTTGGACTTTTGAATGGATTTATTTGGCTGGCGACATTGAATAATATTTAATAGGTCAATTTGGCAAAGAGTTTTGGATAATATTGAATTGAATTTTAAAATATTGCATATTATGCAAAATCCATAGTAGTACCGTCCTTCTACAGAAACTCAGCCTAAATAATTAAAAAAAAGTTTATGCTTATACCTCAACATTTTCATTATTTTAGGAGATTCTTAAATAAGAAATCCTATTTCCGTATAAATTAAGCAAAAGTACCATAAATTCTTTTTTGTCTGCCATGAAATCAGAGCCACATACTCGGCTTTGTTTGGTTGCTAATTACACTTCACTTTATGTTTTTGATGGCCAAGCTTCGTCAAACAAACAAATTGCTGCCAGAAGCACAAACATCAGCCGGCATCCCAGAAACACGACCCACCGATGTCTGGGCGTCCCTTTTCGTTTATAATTTCTAGCTTAGCTTAGCCGTCATCGCTTTCCACGCCTTTTGTTAACTGGTGCGAACGGGTTAAAGTTAAATGTGGAAATACCCACTTTCGCCTTGCTAACAATTTTCCCCGGTTTGGCATAGAGCAACTTGAGCACGTTCAACGCATTTTCTCATCAGCGTCGAAATTGCACTCAATTTTTGAAGGCTGCTGACGTTTTCCTGTCCCTCGTCACCAAACCTCCTTTTCTACCCTTTGCCTGTTGAGAAATATTTTCCTACGTATATTTCTTTTTTTTTTTGGTGGAAATGCATTGTTAAAAGGCGTTCGCTTGGAAGAAAGGGTAACCACAGTGTCTCTGTATTTAAATTATAATAATAATTACAGTAGTACATTAATTTGTCTACCAAGCAAACGAATTTGAATTCATTTTTCATTTTATCACATTTAAGATCGTTACAGTATACAGTAGTATACAGTACAGTGAATAATTATTCAGCTACCATTTCTATCTTCAAGTGATTGAATAGCCAATATAACCATTATCACAATATCCTTCTTAGGATAAAAGTGCAGGGTACATCACAAGTCGGATTCACTTCGGGTTTATAGAGCTCCTTACTCTGTTGATGTGCCTGACATCTGGTGCCTATCTATGGGTGCATTATGGGTTGGTCCCCCTTTACTTTGTGGTTCATCGGAAGTCCCAGCAGCAGGTGGCTTATATGGAATTTTGGGAGCAGTCTGCTGGCATTATTATTTTCCTGCCTGCAAATGAGATGAGCGTTTTAATTTGGCCCTCGAATATTATATGAATGAGCCGCTTAGTTTACGCCCTTTTGGCCTTGAAATGGGAATGAGGATAGTGCCGCAAGTTTTCCACTTAAACTAAGTAGCATTAAAATCGCATTTTAATTAAATGAAAGTCAAAAATTGTAACACTGCGGTCAGTTCTTTGGCGGGAATGAGATGCGACTGCCCGACCACGAACTTTATGGCCCTAGGCCAATGCAATTGCTCTAATTATTTTACAGTCGAGCGACAGGCACGTGCTGGTTGTTCCCAGTCTCCGGACTCACGATCCCACTTTCCCTTGGCTTCGTCCCCCACTCGGAAACGGATATTCCTCCCCAGCTGGCTCACGTTCGGCGGAAATGTTTGTCGAAGGGAGCTGGCGAGGATTAGGGAAGCGTGAAATGCAGCTGAATCGCTATTGTCGAGGCATTATAATGCACAAATGTTTGCTCTTGTCTCCGCTAAGTGGGTTCCCTTGCTCAGTTAGATTTGGAGGGCATAGATTCCAGCTAGTTGGGATATTTTCAAGTTATTGATATCCTATAGGCGTTTCTAGTGCATGGAGAGATCTAAAACAAAATGGAATTTTTATAAATTGAGAACTTAAAGAGTGAGGAAACCACTCCAAATCCAGTTCTGCAATTTCCGACTAATGGGAACGCAAACTCATTTATAAATTTGAACATTCCATTTGGCCAGGCTTAGCAAGGGCAGTTGTGGAAGTAAGGAAGTAAACAAAAACATTTCAACTTAGTTGCAAATTTAATGAACACAAATGCAAGAGAGCATACAAAAAATGGAAATGGAAGAGCCTTCCACTCGGCTCCCCTTTGGAATAATGACACACAAAACGCATTCGGACGACGCTTAAGTAAACTTGTGTTACTTGCCTCACCAGACACGCCACAATCTTGACTTGTGGGTCAGCCAACAAGTCCCCAAACCAATTCAATAAGAGCAATAGAACCGAAGGACAGGATAGTCGGATTTGGGGCCTTGGACGCCGCTTCGACGGAAAAAAATCAACAAAATTCAATTAATTTAAATGCAGTTTTTTGTGAGCCTGCATCATGTACTGTACGCTGCACACTCTGTATATAGCGACGAGGCGAGGGGATCACTTTACAATGTAAATCTCAAGAGTGCGATGCCCCATCTGCCGCTTTTTATGCTTTGCATTTTTTTATTTAAGAGATGTTTCGTAGACTCAAGCGTCAACAAAAAAAAAATTCAAAATCTGCCAAAAAAGATAAAAGCCTTTGAAAGCCAGAATAACATAAGAGAGTGGCATACAATCTCGTCTAAGCCAACCTAAAACTGTACGATAACTGAATTATTTGCCGACCCTAGTTAATTTTTAACTTTAAGATAAAGCCTGGATAAATTTACTTGAACGAATTCCACTTTTTAAGAAAAATAAGCTCATAGTTTTATTTTATTATTTTTCGATAACAATTTCCAAAGCTATTTTATTGACTTGAAACTCACTTAATTAACCGAAACTTGATTAATGAGCTTCAGTGCTCGATTAAATTAGAATTCCTATTTCCTAAAAATGTTATGTTTTGCATAAAGTGATCTAATGTAGTTTCTTTGCACAGCTGCTTTGACTTTTTCAAGTATTTATATTCTATCCAGTTGCCGTCGTCCAATCAATTTTCCCAGCAAATAGTTTTTGTTATGCTGGTTTACCAAAATCCTCTGGTGGATTATTTGCGGGTGTTGGAGTAAATTTTCCAACCCTAGTCCCTGTGGCCATGTGGTGCTCATGGAAAATTTATGATTCTCTAATGTCCGTTTAAATCAGCGATAATTGCATTTTATTTGCACTCAATGTCGGCAGTCTCCGCCATCTAGTTTCAGTTGTTTCTATTGAAATTGTCATATTTGTGGTTTATTGTGAATTTTTCATTTGTTGGCCCAGTGCGGATGACCACATTTCAATTGATTCTTAATATGTTCATTTGGCATTTTTTCTTTTTGCGTTTAAGATGTGTTTTTAATTTTAAATATTTTTATCTCGATGCTCAATTAGTGACATAATGGAATGTACGGATTTTGATGCTTAATTACCATTATTACTTTGCAATGTTGTATTTTAAATAATGTATAAACCCCTTGTTAATTAGGTTGATTCAGACAGTTTAATTGGCACTCAATTAAGGGGACAGAGATTGTATAGGAAAGTGTGTGATGGTTATGCAATTACTATTTGACAGTTCAATTAGAGGCTGTGCCTTCACTTGGTTACAAAATCAAACGGATTTGTGTTTACCTAATTCAAAGTTTAATAGGGGTTTCCTTAGTTTACAAACGGAACTACTGTTCGAAAAGGATTCCGAGATGTGAAATAATGCATTTAAATACTTAAAGCATTATGGGTTACAAGATTTTTGTAATTAAAAATTGCGTATACGCCGTGTTACTCGTTATTTAAGGTTATATGTGTACACAAGTTAGACACTTACACAAAATAAGATAACAAAATTGGTATAAAATATATGTGTACTATGTATAGTTGAAAAAAGTAACAACAACATTATTTACATTTTTAAAACCCAGTTCAGATACCAATTATTTTAGTGCACTAATTTATAAGTTAATTTTCTTTTGAAGAGATTTCATTTCATTGTTTTACATTATTTGATCGATGCTTTGTTTAGTTTTCTGTTTTATTTTTTTTCAATTTAATGTATATGCCATTATTTTCGGTGATTAAATTTAAATTATCCAAAATTACATCAGCGCGCACTTTCCGCAAAATTCATAGCCAACTCTGTTTTTGCAACCGCACTTATCATACCAAAACGCACTGAAATCTCCAGAGCCAAGCAACAATAACGGCGACAACGAGCAGCGAAAGTAAACAAACTAACAAACCAACGGAGGCGAAAACCAAATCAAATCGAACTGAAAACGGGGACCGGGCAATTTCCAGAGAAAGATGCGGAGATTCGGAAATACGTCAAAACGCGCCAAGCGCGCAATGCAGACTGAGTCGAAATGATATTGAGACCAGGCCAGAAGATTGAATTGTGCAGCATTTGCTGGGTGGCTGGATGTGATGGGGGCAGGGGCTGGGGCAGGGGCACCATGCAAAAGGCGCAAAATCACTAAAGCCTGCGGCGCTGCCCTCCTGACCCACAATCCCACCCACAATCAAGCGGGCTGAGAAATCCATTAACACCCACCCACCGCCCGCTTTTCATTCATAAATCCCTCCTGCACCTTTGTTTACGATACCGAGACCTGCGCAGGCGCCTTGGCCAAAACACTTGTTGCTCCACCAGCAGGATATCTGCGGGCTAAAATGGCTCCCAAAATTTCGAACAAGCTGTCCATCAAAGTTCTCAATTGGACGGCTGCCCCAAAAATTTGGATATAATAACTTAATTGGCCTCGTTCGACATCTCAGCTTTGGGGCTATAAAAGAGCTAGCCGTCTGGTCAAAATCGAAGAAAGCCGTCAAAATGACTAGTTGGCCATTGTATCGGTTGATTGTTTTCAATCTGCTGGAAATCAATTTGAGCAATTTCATGGTATTTCACTGCTGGTCCATAAAGGGTAAGATGTGCTACACATTGTTTAAATGTTACTCATAATTACGTATTCTAGAGGCTTTTCCTTTGGTTCAGATGCTGAATCAGAACGGAATTTTTTCGCAGTACATTGACCTGCAAAACCCTGATAACTTGGCCAACGTGCACAAGGAATACTTGGACAGCGATTTAGTCAGGTTGGGAGTCTTTCTGGATTTGGGTTGCGACAAAGCCGAATTAGTAACAAATCAAGTGAGTCCTTTCAATTATATTTATCAACTTATTGGGTATACATTAGTTAATATGTGAATAGCAAATACATTACCTCAGACATTTTAAACTAGTAATTGTTTCTGTAAATTTTGATTTTCTTTGCGTTATATATTTTATTTATAATGCAGTCCAGTCGAGCTCGCCTTTATAATCAAAATTTGCACTGGCTTCTTTACGATGAGGCAGGTAACTTTACCAAGTTAGTACAACTATTTAAGGCAGCCAATTTAAGCCTCAATGCGGACGTGACTTATGTCAGCCGTCAGGATGAGGAGCGATTTATCCTGCATGATGTCTATAATAAGGGAAGTCATTTGGGAGGTAAGCTCAATATCACCGTGGACCAGACTCTGCAGTGCAATCGAAGTCACTGCCAGGTGAAGGAGTATCTCAGTGAACTGCATTTGAGACCTAGACTTCAGCACCGAATGGATTTATCTAGCGTTACTTTTCGATTGGCCGCATTGGTGCGTCTTCTAAACGTAAATTTTAATCATTGATCATTTCAACAATAATTGATCACTTTAACTCAGGTCTCTGTACTGCCAATTAATTCCAGCGAGGAGGAACTTCTCGAGTTCCTTAATAGCGACCGCGACTCTCACATGGACTCAATTTCTCGCATTGGCAATCGACTTATCATGCACACTCAGGAAATTCTTGGTTTTAAGTAAGAGATGGTTTTTATTATATCATATTATTATTATTAAATCATATGTTAATATGTTTGTTCTTATCAAGACTTCATTACATTTGGTGTGGAACTTGGAGCGTTCAGGATGCTTTTGGCGGAGCTATTGGAATGTTGACCAACGAATCCGCTGAGCTCTGCACTACACCGTTTGTTCCCTCTTGGAATCGCCTCCATTACGTACATCCCATGACGGAGCAGGCCCAATTCCGGGCTGTTTGCATGTTTCGTACTCCACACAATTCCGAAATCAAAGCTGCCGTCTTTCTGGAGCCCTTCATGCCGAGCGTTTGGTTCGCCTTCGCCGGACTCCTGATCTTCGCCGGAGTGTTGCTTTGGATTATCTTTCACCTGGAGCGGCATTGGATGCAACGGTGTCTAGACTTCATCCCGTCTCTGCTCAGTAGTTGCCTGATTAGCTTCGGAGCAGCTTGTATTCAGGGATCCTATTTTATTCCCAAGTCAGCGGGAGGAAGATTGGCCTTTATCGCCGTGATGCTGACCTCGTTCCTCATGTATAATTACTATACATCCATAGTGGTGTCCACTCTGCTGGGATCTCCAGTACGTTCTAATATCCGGACTATTCAGCAGTTGGCCGACAGCTCCTTGGATGTGGGATTCGATACGGTTCCGTTTACCAAGACATATCTTGTGGTGCGTAATAACCGACTTTTAATCTTTTGATAGAGCGATAATTCCATAGGGGTGGAATGCATCTCTCTAAAATACATAATTAAGTGTTATTGTGTTACAATTCTGATACCCATCTATAAGGTCTACACTCTTTCAAAAACCTTTATATATCTGTTTAAAAACCATTTGTTTTGCAGTCTTCTCCGCGCCCAGATATTCGCAGTCTTTACAAACAAAAGGTGGAAAGCAAGCGGGATCCTAATAGCGTGTGGCTTTCTCCGGAGGAGGGAGTGATCCGGGTGAGGGATCAGCCGGGATTCGTGTACACATCGGAGGCCTCGTTCATGTATCACTTTGTGGAGAAGCACTATCTTCCGCGCGAGATCTCCGATCTGAACGAGATTATCCTGAGGCCCGAGAGTGCCGTATACGGAATGGTTCACCTGAACTCCACCTACCGACAGCTACTAACCCAACTGCAGGTGCGAATGCTGGAGACTGGAATCACCTCGAAGCAGAGCCGGTTCTTTAGCAAGACCAAGTTGCACACGTTCTCGAACAGTTTTGTGATCCAAGTGGGTATGGAATATGCAGCTTCCTTGTTCATATCCCTCCTGGTGGCCTATTTCCTGGCCCTTCTGATCCTGATCCTGGAAATCTGCTGGGCCCGTTATGCAAGGAAGAAATTTAGCACTATTATCCCTTAAAATCAGTAAATGGAAAACTTATAATAGACTTGGTGAGTGACAAAATGTTTCCCCTTCCATAAAGTTCTTTAACCATTTAAATTGCTTCCAATTTTCTTCCCACATTGATTGAGCTTGACAGGACTTGACTTTTATCGCATACCCATTAAGTTGTCACAAGTCAAGTTCAGTCATCGATTGACGTCTATGTTGATTAGTTTCACTCTGATGGCATTATGTGTGCCCTATAAAAAGCCCTGTTGCCTCATAATCAGTATCAATAATTGCCAAGTTCTTTGTTCGAGCTTTTGCTATGCTCCAATTGCACAATTTAATCATACACAACCTTATTCACATGGCTAAATTGAGTCATGTCTTCATTTTGCACTGCTGGTCAATGGACTGTAAGTGGTTGTGGTATGGCAATTCTTTGATATTTGATTCAATTTTCCTGTTTCAGCACTTTCGCACATGGCACTTGTGGCACAGTCTAAAAATATCTTCACTCAATTCCAACCATTACACTCGGATATTCAGCTGAAAGATGACTTTCTTAATCACAATATTCTTAAGCTAGGCGTTTTCTTGGATATCAATTGCGACAAAAGTGGTACAGTCTTGGATATGGCAAGTACAATATTGAGCTTAATGACTTGAAAATGTGTCAGATAATCTAGTTCTAACAGGCCAGTGCTAAAAGATCTTTTAGTCATCGATATCATTGGCTAATCTATGATAGGTCAATGAACTTTTCCGAATTGGAATCTCATTTCAAAGAGGCTCAGATCTTCGTTGATGCCGATGTTACCTATGTTACTCATGATCCTATCACTAGAAACTTCTTACTCTACGATATATACAACAAGGGACGACAATTAGGGGGACAATTAAATATAACAGCCGATCGGGAAATTTCCTGCAATAAAACGAATTGTAGAGTTGAACGATATCTAAGTAAACTTTACACACGGAGTGCTTTGCAGCATAGAAAGTCATTTACTGGATTGACCATGAGAGCCACAGCTGTGGTATGTCAGAACCTAAAAGATTTTACTCCCTATTGATTAATCTTTTGAACAGGTGACCGCTTTACCGCTTAATGTCTCCAAAAAGGAGATCTTTGACTTTTTGAACTCCCAATATCGGATTCAATTAGATACCTACGCTAGATTGGGTTACCAGGCGCGTCAGCCACTAAGGGATATGTTGGACTGCAAGTGAGTTAGCTTAAATGAAAATAAATGAATATATATTAATATAAACCCGTAGGTTTAAGTACATATTTAGGGATCGGTGGTCGGATGGCAGTGCAACAGGCGGCATGATTGGAGATCTTATCCTGGATAAAGCTGACCTGGCGATGGCTCCTTTCATTTATTCCTTCGATCGCGCTTTGATTCTGAAACCCATAACGAAATTTAGTGTTTTTCGTGAAATCTGCATGTTTCGTAATCCCCGATCCGTTTCCGCGGGTCTCAGTGCCACGGAGTTCCTGCAGCCCTTCAGCGGTGGAGTTTGGCTGACATTCGCACTTATACTCCTCCTGGCAGGTTGCCTTCTTTGGGTCACCTTCATCTTGGAGCGACGTAAGCAGTGGAAGCCATCGCTGCTCACCAGCTGCCTTCTTTCCTTCGGAGCTGGTTGTATTCAAGGGGCGTGGCTCACGCCAAGATCAATGGGTGGGAGGATGGCTTTCTTTGCCCTAATGGTGACCTCCTTTTTGATGTACAACTACTACACATCCATTGTGGTGTCCAAGCTGCTGGGCCAGCCGATTAAGTCCAACATACGTACACTGCAACAACTGGCGGATAGCAATTTGGATGTGGGCATAGAGCCAGCTATTTATACACGCATCTATGTGGAAACCTCCGAGGAGCCGGATGTGCGTGACCTCTACCGCAAAAAAGTGCTTGCCAGCAAGCGATCCCCGGATTCAATATGGATTTCCACCGAGGCTGGGGTCCTCTCTGTAAGGGATCAGGAAGGCTTCGTCTACATAACTAGCGTGGCAACGGGCTACGAGTTCGTGAGGAAGCACTTCCTGGCCCACCAGATCTGCGAGCTCAACGAGATTCCTCTACGCGATACCTCTCACAGCCACACAGTCCTGGCGAAGAGGTCACCCTATGCGGAACTCCTCAAACTGAGGTGGGCAAATTAATTAACTGGAGCTGATAAATTTACTGATAAATTTGCCATCCCAATTTCAGTGAGCTGCGAATGCTGGAGACGGGAGTTCACTTCAAGCACGAGCGGTCTTGGATGAAGACAAAACTCCACTGCTACCAGCATAATCACACGGTGGCCGTGGGTCTGGAGTATGCTGCTCCGCTGTTCATCATCCTACTAGGAGCGATAATTCTCTGCGTGGGCATATTGGGACTGGAGGTCATCTGGCACCGCCACTGCACTCGTCATTGAGGTGAGCAGTCCAAGGTCATTGGTAAATGGCGAGCAATTTCGGGCAATTTAAAAACAAACAACGCACACTGATGACAGCCAAATTGGGGGACTTTTTGGCTATATAAAAAGGGTAGTGCAATCGTGGAAAACCAAAGCGCAAAAGTCAACAATGCAGCTGGTGCAGTTGGCCAACTTTGTTCTGGACAATCTCGTGCAGTCGCGGATTGGATTCATTGTTTTATTTCACTGCTGGCAGAGTGATGAAAGTGGGAAAGGAAGTTCTACCCGCTTCTGATAATTGTAAACCCGAATTTTTTTTCAAGGTCTTAAATTTGCTGAACAGTTCATGAAGCCCATACATCCCATTCTCGTCTATCATCAGTTTGTTCAAATGAGAGGAGTGCTTAATTGGTCACATTTAGAGCTCAATTACATGGGTCATACCCAGCCAACTCTGGCGATTTACGTAGATATAAAGTGCGATCAGGCTCAGGATTTATTGGAGGAGGTTTGTTTAAATACAACGGGATAAATGCATTATTTCCAGATATTATTTACTTTCAGGCTAGTCGGGAGCAGATCTATAATCAGCATTACCATTGGCTTTTGGTTGGCAATCAGTCTGAATTGGAGTTTAATGATTTATTTGCATTATTTAACATATCCATTGATGCGGATGTAAGTTATGTGAAGGAGCAGATCCAGGATAACAACGACTCGGTTGCCTATGCAGTCTATGATGTCTACAATAATGGAAAAATTATTGGAGGTCAGCTGAATGTAACTGGATCCCACGAAATGTCTTGTGATCCATTCAAATGTCGCAGGACTCGATATCTAAGTTCCTTGCAGAAGCGATCCAAATACGGAAATAGAGAACAACTTACCGATGTTGTCCTGAGGGGTAAGACTTTGTTGTATATATAATAACATTAAAGTTTGAGCTATCCTTTAGTGGCAACGGTGGTCACCTAACGTCCACTCACCTTGTCGGATGACGAACTTATTCGCTTTTTGAGCCAGGAGAACGATACCCACATTGACTCATTAGCTAGATTCGGGTTCCACCTGACCCTAATTTTGAGAGATCTTCTATACTGCAAGTAAGGTATAAATAAACTGGTAATAATAGTGTACATAGTTTCTCCTGCAGAATGAAGTTCATCTTCTCGGATAGCTGGAGCAAATCGGATGTGGTAGGTGGCTCAGTGGGAGCTGTGGTGGACCAGACTGCGGATCTTACGGCCTCGCCCTCTTTGGCCACTGAAGGCAGGCTTAAGTATTTGTCTGCCATTATTGAGACGGGATTTTTCCGTTCCGTTTGCATTTTCCGAACTCCCCACAATGCGGGACTCCGGGGAGATGTGTTCCTGCAGCCCTTCAGTCCGTTGGTTTGGTATCTCTTCGGGGGAGTACTTTCGTTGATTGGTGTCCTCCTGTGGATCACCTTCTATATGGAGTGCAAGCGAATGCAAAAACGATGGCGATTGGACTACCTACCCTCTCTGCTGAGCACTTTCCTGATCAGTTTTGGAGCAGCTTGCATCCAAAGTTCTTCTTTGATTCCACGCTCCGCCGGAGGCAGACTAATTTACTTCGCCCTGTTCCTGATCAGCTTTATCATGTACAACTACTACACTTCCGTAGTCGTGTCATCTCTACTAAGCTCGCCCGTCAAGTCCAAGATCAAAACGATGCAGCAGCTGGCGGAGAGTTCCCTAACCGTGGGCTTGGAGCCACTTCCCTTCACCAAGAGCTACCTAAATGTTGGTTTCATTCAATTCTTAAGCATTCTTAACTGCTAAGAAATTTTTTAATTTCAGTACTCAAGACTTCCGGAAATACACTTGTTCATAAAACGCAAAATCGAATCGCAGACCCAGAATCCTGAACTCTGGTTGCCCGCTGAGCAGGGTGTTTTAAGGGTCAAGGCTAATCCTGGCTATGTCTACGTGTTCGAAACCTCCTCCGGATATGCCTATGTGGAACGGTACTTTACGGCTCAAGAGATTTGCGATTTAAACGAAGTTCTATTTCGACCCGAGAAGCTATTATACACGCACTTACATCGCAACTCCACGTACAAGGAGCTCTTCAGACTTCGGTAAGTTCTTCTGCTACTCTTTCAAAAGATAAAATCTTTTAAAATCGTTATAAATCCATTGGTATTTCATTTCAGATTCCTTAGAATCCTCGAAACTGGTGTCTACCGGAAGCAGCGCAGCTACTGGGTGCACATGAAGCTCCACTGCGAGGCCCAGAATTTCGTCATCACCGTGGGAATGGAGTACGTGGCTCCTCTGCTCCTTATGCTGATCTGCGCCGACATCCTGGTTGTGGTAATCCTGCTGGTGGAACTGGCCTGGAAGCGCTTTTTCACCCGTCCTCTCACCATTCACCCGTAGTGCTTTAAAATCGCTTTAAGCTGCTGTAACAACTATATTCTATTTGCACCCAGGAGAAAATAAAAACACTTTGCGTTAACTTTTCGCATCGCAAAATTATGCAGGGCGACGCTTTCCTCACTTCCTGTTTTCGCGCCGGAAAATTGCAGCACGGCTCGTTAAACGGAGGGATGGATAAAGGGGATTGCAAAGGACGTGGTGGCCATGTTTCCATGCGATTTTCGTATTTGCATTAAAAACTTTTCGTGTTTGGCGGTTACTTTTTATACTCAATTTTCCCTTTTGGCAATGATTTTATTCATTCTCTTGGAGCCATTTTATTTGCATTTTCGTGCCGGGCCACATTCGAATTGAAACTTTGTTCCCCAATGCCACGTGTGAATGTTAGATAACTGATTGTGAGCCTAATACGGCCTATTAGAAACAGTTAACAGTTGTGTTTTTCGCATTTCCCCGAATTTCGCCGAAATCAGTAGTTTTCCCACCGCAGACATCGCATGTTGCCCCCAGGATGATTTATGGTATTTTAATGATGGCATCGCCAGAGGCGACAAATATGGAAAGGGATGTGTCAAAGCTTTATCGAAATTGATTGTACAATAAATAAGAGTGAGTTCAGTTGGAACAAATATTATTGAACTGGGTGTAGGAGCAAATAAATGGTATAATATGGCTGCTAATCAAATACGCAATAAATTATATATTTTTTCAAGATTTTACATTTGCCTAAGTCAAGCAAATAGTATCTAAAACTTCCTTCTTAAATGACTCCCTGTCGAGCATTGAAATGCAACTGACTGAAATGAACTGCTTGCCAAACAGCACTCGCTGGCATTCCGGAATTCCCAACGTATTACTATAACAAATTGCCTTAACAATTTGTCAACTCAATATGGCTGTCAACAGGGCATCGCTTTGGCCATAGTTTGTGCCATAAAAGGACTACTTTCGTTTCGCAGTGAGGACAACTTTGGAGTGACTCGAAATTGACAAGCAATTGTGAATTATTTATTATTTACAACAGCGAACACGAGTGTCCCTTTTTATCCCTAGCAGCCTCAACCACTTTATTTTGCAATTTGTCAACAACATGTTCTGTTTTTAAAATGCAATGTATAACCCTGTGGCAAGTAAAAAGTGTTCCATGCTTTGCGGCTGCGGTGTGAAATTGGTTTTGGCGGTTTCCGTACGTGCTAAATGAGCGCGAAACGGATTTAATTTAAACGGAGCTATTGTGGATGGGAAAACGATACCCGTGAAAATGTATTATGGCCAAACTCTTGGCCGGTACGATTATTAGACTTAAGTGTACGGGCAAAGATAAAAAGGGGGCCAGGCTTATGGCCATCACCTCATCAGTTTGATTACCCTTTCTGTTCCCCAGAGCCTGTCATATACGAATTGCCATTGCCAGTAATATCTTAAGATTTATATGGCCCAATGCTGCGAACGTCTTATCTGTAATTTAATCTGCAGGCCACTTAACGATAATGATAATGTCGATTGCAACTGGTCCGGCTGTAATCTAGGCCCGTATTCGACGAGTCCTCAGTAGAATTTCATTGCTCGAGCGGATTGAGTGGCAGCCGGAAATAATTCGAAAGTGTACGTACGGCTGGTGTTTGGTATTCACTCGGGGGAGTAATGTTTATTGCATTTTACGCCGGATTTATGGCCATAGAAAGTAACTCAGGTTTCCGTTTCAAATGAAATTGTTATAAAATTAGCCAGCATTTCCAGTTGAACGGGTAAATGTGATTTGCATAACCGAACCGTTTGGCATCGAGTTAAATAACCTCCGTTTGGTTTATTGTGTAACTATAAAAAGTTTGAGTTTTCAAACAAGTGAATTATTTTCATCGATAGTACTTTTTAAAATCTTTTGTACTATGAAAAAACAGGTGTTTTTGAACTTAAGAGCACATTTCAGATTACGCATACGCCATGTGCGCCCGTAGAAAAACAATAAACTTAGAAGGGAACCACCATTAGAGCTTACTTGATATTGAGCAGCACAAAACAAAGCTAACGGAGCTATCCGCACTTAAACTGCCTTAACTTAACTTAAAGTTAAGCGTAATTAAAATAGCTATGACTTATTCAATAACAGGTGCTAACTACGAAAGCTAACACAAACACAAAGTTTGAAATACCCTCCAAAATACAGTTGCTAACCTGATCGTTTTTAATACTTCAATCAAGAGCTAGCACATGCGTTTAAAAGTATTGGAAAATCTTTAAGAACCCCTCGTAGTGACACAATATCTTCATAATCTAATCTAAGCCAGTTCGACTATCGGATTGCTTGGGATCTTTGAATGCCAAAGACCGCTAGCCGATAAGCATTTCCCACCATAAACAATCACAAGGTTCGCAGATTTTCCCCATCGAGAAATTCGAACATCTTATCGTTATCCTAGCACTCTTGAGAGGGTATTCTAAACCCAATGCGAATGCACTTGCCAACCCGAAAAACGTGACGTTCGCTGACCGACCTCAACACCCCCGCTTTTGCCGCTCGAATCGAGTCGAATCGAAACAAATCGAATCGAATCGAATTGAATTGAATTGAATTAAATGATACTATATGTGTAATCTGTAATGTGTGCTACCTGCTAGCGATCTACGTACGATCAACCTGCTGATCGGCACTTTGGCACTTGCTGCATCTTTTAATTGTTTTAGTTTTTATGCTGCCGCTGGCAACTCGCGTGATACCTCATACTTTGGCTCCCAGCCGCTTGGCTCCATTGTAGTCGCCGCTTGTTATTGGTTCTCGTTCCGTTGGGAGGGTTCGCACAGGTTCAGTCACTCACCGATCGCCTCGAAGCGCGAATCGTCGTCGCCGTCGTATCCAACAGTTCTCGGAACCTTAGAACTACCAAGCCGAAAAATTGCAAGATGTACGATTGTACTTTATAGTGAATAACTGCAGTTAAGAACCCATTAGTGCTATGAAAAGTTATGAAGTGCAATAGAAAGTAAATTTGTTGTAAATTAAACTTTTTACTTAATTTATTACATAAAATGCAAAATCAATAATTTAAAATTTTTAACGAAAAAAAAGTAAATTTACCTATCCATTAACTGATTAAAAAGTAATATTTGAAAACGAAAATCCATTTGAGAACTCTCTGTTTTAGAATTTTTTCCAAGATATATGCAAGATCTAGCATTCTCAATTTACCAGTGATATTTCGAAACGAATTTTGGCCGGGTATCAAATTTTTTGATAGCAAGCAAAAGTAACTGGATAGGAAAGTGCACTGCGAATTGGGTCAACAACTTCATAACTGCGCAAATGGATCAAGTGAATCTTTTGAATGAGTCAGTGGCCAACGAGGTGCAGGACGGCTAAAAAGCATTTGCCTGGCTTCTGAATTAATTAAATTAGTTAATTTGTTATAATTATTTTACAGTTGGCGTGTCTTTTCTTTGTTGGCTAACAGGGCTCGTGCTAATTGTTGATTACATTATTTGATTTGGCTTGGCTTGTTGCAAGGTTAACTTAAATGATCTGGATAATTAAAAGCTGTCAGTCAAGGGCGCTAATGAGAACCGTTCGGTGAATTGGGAATATATCCATTGAACGGTATAGATTATATTATCCCATCTGTTGTCCCCATTTCCTCTTCGATCTATTATCAGTCACAAGTTCTGTCGGATGTAAACAAATCAATCACCATCGAAAACATTGCCAAAAAACTGTGATATATATACATCTATATATCCGGTAAAATCATTTCCCGCTATAGCTAAATGTTATCTACAATCTTATTTATTTAAAACCTCCAAACATTGTAAATTAGCTAGTTAGAGCCTGAGAAATGTGTCAAGTAATAGTAATAGGCTACTTTATTACAAATTCAATTAGTTAAATAGGAAATACGTGTGCACTTGCCGTGAAAATATGCCGCAAGGCACTTAACTATATAAATACGAGTCTTTTAACCCGTCAAACCCTGAGTCTGAACTAAACAGCTGTCTTTTCCTACCTTCAACACAATTTGTATATTTTTAAGCATTTATTGCACGTACTTTCCATATATTTTAGCGACTTCCCCTAGTGACCATATTATGTCAAGTTCAAGACTGCGTACGCACATGCTCGGCTTGGGAAATTAAACAATTTATTTAAATTCGACTGAGCTCAGAAGAGTGAATAGCAGTTTATTTTAAGAGTAGAGAGTATATTTTAGAGAGTAGTAGAATTCAATTAATAGTTGCCCCATTTAATGTAAATTTAGTTAGGTGATAATGAACTAAGGGTACCGCGCTGATTTGCCTCTTGGAACAAATAAATATTGAACTAAAGCTCTTAAAAAAACTGTTATAATCAAAACGTGATATTGATATTCGTTTTTTTTTTTGAAGTCTTAAACCCACCTTCGTTTACGCCTGACCAATTAAACAATTTGCGTAATTGCTAAAGCTTTTAAAAAGAGCAACATTAATTTTTTAAGAGATAAATAAGTTGTTGCTTCCTTAAGAGAACCTTAGTTAAGTATAGATAGTAAATGGTAAAAAAAAGTTAATAAAGGGAATCAAATAAATTTATTGGATTTTCACTTACCGAATTTGCTAAAAACTGCTTTAAAAATATTTAACAAATGTCTTTTTTAATTTTTTTTTAGCCGGCTCAATATGACGGCAAGCAAGCAGCAAGAGGCTGAGGCCGAACATGATCCCCAAGTGGTGGTCACCCCTGGAGACGCCTCTCGCAGCTCTCGCCAAGATCGGGGTCTATGGCGCGACCTGACTTCCTACTGGATCCTCGGTCTGTGCAACAACTACGGATACGTGGTGATGCTGAGTGCTGCACACGATATTATCAAGCAGTTTAATCCGGTAATTCGAATAGGATTATATCACATTTAAGACATTTATTAATCGTTCGTCTGCATAATTCTTTCGTTTTAGAGTGATGAATCGGAAGAAAGCTCGTCGGGAAGAAATTGTCACTTGGTTTCAACGGGTGCTATTTTGCTGGCTGACGTGCTGCCTTCATTATTTGTCAAGATTCTAATGCCATTCTTTCCATTTTGGGTCAAGTGAGTACTATCTGCTAAATCAATTTGATTTTATTAATTAAAGTTTGATACTAACAAAAAACGTATTTGTTTTATTAGTTTCCGTATAGCTCTTGCCGTGGCCTTTTCTGCAGCTGGTTTCCTCCTGGTTGGATTCGCCAATGCCGAGTGGATGGCTCTTTTGGGTGTCATCATCACTTCGGCTAGCAGCGGAATAGGTGAAACAACTTTCTTGGCCTATTCTTCGCGATACAACAAGTGAGTTTGTCTGGTTAAAGTACTAAAAAAGGTTATCTTTGATTCCATATGTTTTTTTTTTAGGAATGTGATCTCCACTTGGTCGTCTGGAACTGGTGGCGCCGGAGTCATCGGATCCTTGAGCTATGCCAGCTTGAGATCTTTAGACTTCAGTCCCAGAGATACAATGCTGATTATGCTGATCTTCCCTGCGATTGAGGCCTTTGCCTTCTGGTTGCTCCTTCGTCGTCCACAAGTTGACATATTGCCGGTTACCACGGTTGAGTCCACGGAAGTCCTGATCAGTGATGAGAAGCCATTAGTTGGGTTCAAGGAAAAGCTCTCCTATATCAAGCATCTCTTCAAATATATGTTGCCTCTTTGCCTGGTTTACTTCTTTGAATACTTCATCAATCAAGGATTGGTAAGCTTACTTTAATTCATACAAGGAAACATAATGCATGTTTATCATCCATTTTTCAGTTTGAACTGGTGTACTTTGAAGATATATTCCTGGACAAGGACTCGCAGTACCGCTGGCTCAATGTGGACTATCAGATCGGAGTCTTTATCTCGCGCTCCTCTGTCAACCTCTTCCAGCTGGACAAGATCTGGCTGATGTCCATCTTCCAGTTCGTCAACGTGGTCTACTTCCTCACCGAGGTCATCTGGTGGTACACGCCTAGCATTTGGATTGTGTTTGCCATCGTCCTGTGGGAGGGACTTCTGGGCGGCGGTGCCTACGTGAACACCTTCTACCGGATGTCCAAAGAGATTTCGCCGGAGCGCCAGCAGTTCGCCATGGCGATGGTGGTCCAGTCGGACTCCTATGGCATTGCTCTGGCCGGATTCCTGGCCATTCCCGTGCACAACGCCATCTGTGGTCTTCCGGCCGCGACCAGAAGCCTTGTTTGGTGATACGGATCTAGGATCAGAATAAGGATCAGATTATGCCTTTACTGTGTGCGTGTTTAGACAATTAAGAGTGTGTGTCTGTGCATGTCCCTATAGTATTAAACACTGGATCTCTGGACTTCCGGTAACCAGATAGATCGTTGTATAGTTAGTATGCTTCGGTTAGACTACTCTATAAGTTTAGTTTAATAAAAAAAATAAACACTATGCTATATGTAATAATTCAGTAGTTTAGTCTTCGTTTCAATACACTTTATTTCACAGTTGGTTTTATTATTTATTATTAGTTTACAATGGTTATTCTAATACGTGTGTTCGCATTCAACTCCATTGATCGATTGACTCTCTCTCTCTAGCCCGATCGCTCGTCTCTCTGCTTATGTTAGATTAATCGGGAGAGCGTGAGTTGCGCTCATCTTCCTCTCGCACCGGTTCCCACACTATACATTAGATTTTATTTAATTTCAACATACCCAGATGCAATTACTTTTCCGAAAATGATTTCCTTAACAAAGTTTGGCTTTTTCGGCCACGGCTAACCACTTTGATAAGCACACTGATCCCAGACAGAATTCGCAGTGAGATGCCGGCTGAGACAGATTGGGAGATCGAGACCCAAACCGATTCGGGGCGAGATGTTACGCGGACCGCTCGCCGTTTCAGTTGATCGGTAGCTGCCGTGCAAGGCAGTCGAATATTACGTGATTGTCTAATACGTAAGTTGAGTAACCAAGATGCGGGGCTTATCAGCGTTTCTGCTTTTGCTCTGCCTCCAACGGGTGAAGTCGGACCAATCTGCTGCAGCACGGCGCCCCAACATAATCATCATTATGGCCGACGACATGGTGGGACTAGTTTCGCCGTCATAAATCAACCCATTTCTAAAGCAAACACTCTCTCAGGGCTTCGATGATGTGAGCTTTCGAGGCGGCCGGGAGTTTGTAACTCCCAATATCGACGCCCTGGCCTATCACGGTCGTCTACTGGATCGGCTCTACGCTCCGGCAATGTGTACTCCATCTCGGGGAGCATTGCTCAGCGGCCGGTATCCAATACACACGGGTTAGTATCGATTATCTTTTGTTACCACGGATTTTAAGATTTGATAATGATTTGAATTAAACCCGCACAATTTATATTTTGATTACCGGCATTACAGGCACCCAGCACTTTGTAATCAGCAACGAAGAGCCTTGGGCCCTGACCCTCAATGCCACATTGATGCCGGAGATCTTCAAGGAGGCAGGCTACTCCACCAACCTGGTGGGAAAATGGCATCTGGGCTTCTCGCGTCCGGAATACACGCCCACTCGGCGAGGATTCGATTACCACTTCGGCTATTGGGGCGCTTATATAGACTACTTCCAGAGACGATCCAAGATGCCGGTGGCCAACTATAGTCTGGGCTACGATTTTCGGCGGAATATGGATTTGGAGTGCAGGGATCGTGGGGTTTATGTAACGGATTTGCTAACCACCGAGGCGGAACGGTTGATCAAAGACCATGCTGATAAGGAGCAACCCCTATTCCTGATGCTCAGTCACTTGGCTGCCCACACGGCCAACGAGGATGATCCTCTGCAAGCTCCCGAGGAAGAGATTCAAAAGTTTTCCTACATTAAGGATCCAAACCGAAGGAAATATGCAGGTAATTACAGCTTCAAAATTAAGTTTTTATTCCAAACATGACTTACCTCAAACTAATCTAACCCTTAGCGATGATCTCCAAACTGGACCAGAGCGTGGGACGAATAATAAGCACACTGTCTTCTACAGATCAACTGGACAATAGCATTGTGATCTTCTACTCGGACAATGGAGCTCCATCGGTTGGTATGTTCTCTAATACGGGTTCAAATTTCCCACTCCGCGGACAAAAGAATACTCCGTGGGAGGGCGGAGTACGGGTGGCTGGTGCGATTTGGAGCTCCAAGCTTCAGGCACGCGGCTCCATCTTCAGCCAGCCCTTATACGTCGCCGACTGGTTGCCCACGCTTTCACGTGCTGCGGGCATAGAGCTGGATAGTTCTCTAAAACTAGACGGGATCGATTTGTGGCCCGAGCTATCCGGATCCGCAGATGCTCCCCACGTTCCTCGAGAGATTCTGCACATCTTGGACGATGTTTGGCGACTTTCTGCTCTTCAAATGGGACAATGGAAGTATGTGAATGGCACCACTGCCGACGGTCGATACGACTCGGTGCTCACCTACCGAGAACTGGACGACCTAGATCCCCGCGAGAGTCGCTATGCGGTGACGGTGCGCAACTCCGCCACTTCAAGAGCCCTTTCTCGCTACGATTTGCGACGACTGACGCAACAACGGATTTCTCTCACCCGTCGATTGGCCGCAGTGCGTTGTGGAGACCTCCAGAGGTCATGTAATCCTTTGTTGGAGGAGTGTTTGTACGACATCTCAACGGATCCCTGTGAGCAGAACAATCTGGTTTACTCCGAGAGGCACTCCGACGTTTTGACAGCCCTGCGAAGACGTGTTCGAGAACTAAGAGCAAGTGCATCACGCCCGGGAAATCGAGCCAGCATGCCGGAGGCAGATCCCACATTGCACACCTGCGCCTGGGAGTCCTTCGAAGTTTTGAAGCCGAGAATCGGTAAGTAGATGCTAACAATCGATACTGTTAATAAGATTTCTTACCGAGTATATTATAGTTCCCTTGGAATGCGACTACGAAGGCGTACCTTGTTAATAAGCCAACAAATAGAGGAATTAAGTCTACTATGCAGACCATTGGACTACATCGTAAATAAATATATCATGTTTAAGTTTTTTTTAGTTCAATAAAAACAAAAGAGACCCTAACCTTTACAAAATTACAAAATATTAAAACAATTTCGAAAGTAACCATTACGCTTTTGCTTTTTAACAGTACTGTTAAAGCCAAACAGTTCCGTCTGTAACGTCAGTAACGTCTGTTAATTGTAACTTAATCTGGCAGCTCTGTTTTGTGAAATGTAAAATGTTAGAAATATAACAATTTAGGAGTTTTCGAATTTTAGTGATTCAATAAAAAATACAAGACTACCGGCATAGGCTTTCAACCTTGAAAACAACAAAGAAGCGTACAAAAAGCGCAGTTTTCCACACTGGAAACCACCAAAACAGCTGACTAGTAATACACACACCCCAGTCGTGAAAAGGGGGTTAAAAAGCCGGGTGACAGGACGTGAATTATAAAACGAGGCTAAACTTCGGAGATTGCAAACGGCTCGGCATGGAGGAACGCGCTGTGCTCGCCAACATTGCGTCCATAATCACCAAGGATTTGCTGATTGACCAGCCGTCCGTGGACATCAATTCAGGAATTTATCCGCTGTTGTCCTTCGACGAGGACGACGAAGAGGCGGAGATTTTCGCTTTGATGCAGCGAAAACGGGCGTTGGCTTCCGGCCGGAAGCGCAGGATCTCCCAAGATCCGGAAGACCAGAAACAGGACGTAAAGATGCCCAAGCTGGAGTGGCACTACCCGGAACTCAACCTACTGCACCGCTACACGGATGCCCAGTTCGAGTCCAACATCCACATGCGCAAGCTAACATTCCTGGTCAGTATTGACTGCTGTTCCTCCAGTTACCAGTATCTGCAAAGAATGTCTACATCCTGTTAGGCTGTTGGGTTTTCTATTCGCAATTTTCAGGATATTTAAAAGATACATTCGTTTCAGAAAATCCAGCAAACCCTAGAGAAAACTTTATGTGGAATCACGTTGCCTGGCTATCCCAGTCCGCCGTCGCAGACCATGGTGTCCTTGGCCCTGTGGAAGCTGTCCACCGACGAGCACTTCGAGGAGATCGCCCGCAAATTTCGACTGCCCTGGGCTCTCTGCCAGCAGGTGGTGCGGGCATTCTGGCACTGCATCTCTGATAATTACGAGAGCTTTATTAAGTGGCCAAACTCACTGGCGGCCCAGCGGAGCACCCTGCAGGGATATCAAAGAATGGACAAACTGCGCTGCTTTCGGGATCTGTTTGGCATCATAACGCTGAAGCGACTGGAAGTATTTCTGGAGTCGGAGCACGCCGATGTGCCGGTGGTGCTCCAGTTAATCTGCAATGCCGAGCGGAAGATCGTCGACTGCTACGTTGAGCTGGCCATGGAGTACAGCTTCGAGGACTCCCCCATTGGCCAGACATTGGCCCTGAATCCGAGGACCATGCCGGCGGGCAGCTATCTCATCGGCAACGAGGTGTTTCCCCTCAAATCCTACCTGATGCGGCCCATTGAGGCCGAGTGCTTCCGCAAGGATGCGATGTTCAACGAACTGCTGCGTCCCGCCTTTGAGCTGGCGGAGCAGGTAATGGACACCTTGGCACGACGATTCAATACCCTGTACGCTTTGGAGGCCCGGGATTTGAACGAGGTCCGCCTTATTGTGGAGAGCATCTGTGCGATGCACAACATCTGCGAGGAGTACCAGGACGATGGACTGGAGGACCCTGGACATAGGTCCTTTAGTTGGGGCGGGGTGGCGGAGGGTGTCAGGGGCAGTGAGAAAGACTCGAAGGGACTGCAGCGAAGGGTTGAGCTCCTTGACGAACTGGTGGCCATCGAGCCGGGCGAATAAAGTAGCGTTTCGCTTAAAATAAATAATGGTGTATATTATTATTGGGTACATTTTAATATATTTTTTATTTTTAAGCTTTTCATGAGTAATAATAATAATAATAATTTTCATTATATTCCATATTCATAAAAAAAAATAAATAATTTAGGTTTTGTCAGTAAGGGGTTAATTAACAGCGTCCTGGTACGTACCATTTTTTACCGATCTGGCAGCACTGCGCCTAAATCAAAACAATTGCACGTGCGTTGTTTTCAGGAAAATGGATGAGCACGATATATTTAAGTTGATTACGGCAGGCGTTCGCTTCACCAAGAAGTCAAAGGTAAGTGAACTTCAGTAAAGGCAATGTTCACATGTTAAATACATCGTTTGCAGAAGGAACCTCCATCAAAACAACAACCGCAGCCACTGCCGGAGGTTTCTAAACACGAGGAGCCGGTGAAAAGCGAAGAGTCAGATAAGGATGATGAAGATACCACAGAGTTCCGTCTCTTGGACGGGGAATCCAGCAACCCACCCAAACGCAAGAAGCCGAAGAAAGAGAAGACACTGTCCCCCAAGGAATTAGAGCTTCAAAAGGCAGCCGAAGAGGCAAACGAGACGCGAAAGCAGTATGGCATTAAGGTGCTGGGCAAGAATGTTCCTCCACCGGTGGACAGTTTCGGAACTTTGACCAGGGACTTTAAGATGTTGCCTCGCCTGCAGCAGAACCTACTGTCCCGCAACTTCGACCGCCCCACGCCGATCCAGATGCAGGCGCTGCCCGTGCTCCTCCAGCGACGAGCGCTAATGGCCTGTGCACCCACTGGATCCGGCAAAACGCTGGCCTTCCTCACACCCATCATCGATGGCCTGAGGGTGCACAAGACAACTGGACTAAGAGCTCTGGTCCTTGCTCCCACTCGCGAGTTGGCGCAGCAAATCTACCGCGAGTGTGCGGAACTCACCCGCGAAACGGGTCTGCGCACCCACTTCATCAGCAAGGTGAGCGAGGCCAAGCAGAAACATGGTGCCGAGTGCAAGCAACGCTACGACATCCTCGTCTCCACGCCAAACCGCGTGAGGTTCCTCCTGCAGCAGGAGCCACCACTGCTGGATTTGTCCCACGTCGAGTGGTTCGTGCTGGACGAAGCAGATCGCCTGATGGAGGAAGGACAAAACAACTTCAAAGAGCAGTTAGACGACATATATGCCGCGTGCTCACATCCAACCAAGTGCGTGTCCTTTTTTAGTGCAACCTACACTGTGCCAGTGGCCAAATGGGCTCTACGACACCTCAAAAACCTAGTGCGCATAACCATTGGAGTACAAAATAGCGCCACGGAAACGGTTCAACAGGAGCTGCTGTTCGTCGGTTCCGAGGGCGGTAAGCTGGTGGCCATGCGAGACCTTGTGCGCCAGGGTCTCCAGCCGCCGGTGCTCGTTTTCGTTCAAAGCAAGGAGCGTGCCAAGCAGCTGTTCGAGGAGCTGCTCTACGACGGCATCAACGTGGACGTGATCCATGCTGAAAGGAGTCAACATCAGCGCGATAACTGCGTCAGAGCGTTCCGAGAGGGCAGCATTTGGGTGCTCATCTGTACGGAGCTCATGGGCCGCGGCATTGACTTCAAGGGTGTCAATCTGGTGATCAACTACGACTTCCCGCCCACCACCATCTCGTACATTCATCGGATCGGCAGAACGGGACGTGCTGGACGACCGGGACGCGCAATAACGTTTTTCACACAAGAGGACACGTCCAATTTAAGAAGGTAACACCAAACTACTAAACAAAAATGTACGCCCGATTTAACCACTTTTTTATCCCTCAGCATCGCGCTCATAATTAAAAATTCGGGATGCACCGTTCCGGAATATATGCTGCAAATGAAAAAGGTTCGCAAATCGGAGGCCAAGATGCGAGCCAAGAAACCGTTGGATCGCGAGGACATTTCGACCAAGATACGACCGGAGACGAAAGGCGACGTTAAGCACAAATCCGTCAAACTGAAAAAAGTTGAAAAGACCGATAAAATTCTAAAAAATCGGAAGGGCAATGAAAAGGATTTAAAGACAAAGCAGAAGAAGCTGAGCAATATTAAAGCAGAAATTAAGCCAGCCGGCAAAAAGAAAGGAAACACAAAAACAAAAAGTAAAAATATTCAAACTTGATATGCAAAATTAAAGTACAGTGTATAAAAAGTGTCTTGTTTTGCGTTTGGAGCTTTCAAATTTTGTAGTTTGTACATACAAATTTTAAGAAATTTGGTTGACACTAAATGTTTAAGGTAAAGATTATGTTTCAAATCAGATATTTCATACAAAAAAGATTTAAAAATAATATACTATAATTATATATAAATTAATGACTTGGAGTACCTAAACTATTATAGTGGTACATTTACTGTAAGTCTTTAGTCTGATATATACTATTTAAGCTATAAGCAGTTACTAAATAACCCATGTGCTATCGAAAGTTAAATAAATGGATAGTACCTTAAATGTTTGGTACTTTTTTATTAAGGAATTTATGCAAAAAATCTTGTACCTAGGTGCAACACCCAATACCGTTGTCCAACACCCCACCTTCAAAGGTTTATGTCTTTGGTTGAAAGTGTGGTATATTCCCAGTATATTTAACATATGTTTGGGTGTTTTTTGCGTGGACTCGAATGTATTTTGTGGCTAGTTCAGTACGGTCTCGCGCGATTTCGACACGTCAGAATATTTTTGAGAATAATTGTTTTTTGTGAAGATATTTGCACAGTTGTTGGCCTGCATTGGGCACAAGTGGGAAGTACACGACAGAAACACACACTCGCAGCCATGGCGCAGAACGTGGCCTTGCTGGGATTGGCACTGATTGCGATTTCCGCCTCGATTGTCGCCCTGCCCGTGACGCAGAATAAGAAGGATCACAAGGAGGCAGCGGAGTCCTCCACTCCGGCCACCGCCGACGTGGAAACGGCCCTGGAGTACGAGCGCTACCTGCGGGAGGTGGTCGAGGCCCTTGAGGCGGACCCCGAGTTCCGTAAGAAGCTGGACAAGGCGCCCGAGGCCGACATTCGGGTGAGTAGGATGGGGATTTCCCTGAACTGTGTTTTCCACATCTCGAAACGCAGCTGTAGTCAATTGTTGTTAAATGTGCATTACCTTTGCAGTAATACACCGATTAGCAGTAGCAGAATCATCTTACCAAGATACGTTTACAAAAAGTAACAAAGCTTTTTCTAGTGTTTTCTAGATTCAACTAAAGAGACTCATTCGTTTTCCTTTTAATATTCTCGAGCTTTCTTTAAAATGTATTCGTTGCAGTAAAGTATACACTTATATTTAAATGGAAATTATAAAGATCAGGAATCCACACAGAGTTCGCTTTAATATATTTTCTAATTTACATGTCATAGAGATGCGTTTTTTCGTTTGTAATTAGATAGTCCTAAATCTCTTTTTGTTTAGTTGCTTAATAATAATTAATAATTAATGTGCTCAATTTTAATTCTCAGAGTGGCAAGATCGCACAGGAGCTGGACTATGTGAACCACCATGTGCGGACCAAGCTGGACGAGATCAAGCGCCGCGAAGTGGAGCGTCTGCGGGAGCTGGCGAATCAAGCATACGAGCTGTCCAACGACATTGACCGGAAGCACCTGAAGGTGTCTCAGCATCTGGACCACGATAACGAGCATACCTTCGAGATCGAAGATCTGCGAAAGCTAATTCAGAAGACCTCCGACGATCTGGCCGAGGCGGACCGCAAGCGACGTGGCGAGTTCAAGGAGTACGAAATGCAGAAAGAGTTTGAGCGGGAGGCGCAGAAAAAGGAGATGGATGAGGAGTCGCGGAAGAAGTTTGAGGCCGAGGTCAAGGAAAAGGAAGAAAAGCATAAGAACCACGAGAAGCTGCACCACCCCGGCAACAAGGCCCAACTAGAGGATGTGTGGGAGAAACAGGACCACATGGACAAGAACGACTTTGATCCGAAGACCTTCTTCTCCATTCACGACGTCGACAGCAACGGCTACTGGGACGAGGCTGAGGTCAAAGCTCTGTTTGTCAAGGAACTGGACAAGGTCTATCAGAGTGATCTGCCCGAGGACGATATGAGGGAGCGAGCAGAGGAAATGGAGCGTATGCGCGAGCACCACTTTCGGGAGACGGATATGAACCACGACGGACTGATCAGCATCGACGAGTTCATGGCGCAGACTAACAAGGAAGAATTCCAAGAGGACCCTGAATGGGAGACCATCGACCGACAGAAGCAGTATACACACGAGGAGTATCTGGAGTACGAACGCCGGCGGCAGGAGGAAGTGCAGCGCTTGATTGCTCAGGGCCAGCTGCCGCCGCACCCGAATATGCCACAGGGATACTATGCTGCTCCACCACCAGGAGGCGTGGCCTACCAACAGGCACAGGGCGCCCAACTGCACTACCAGCATCCTGACCAAGTGCACGCCCAGCAGCAACAGCAATATGCACAGCAGCAACAGCAATACGCCCAGCAATACCAACAGCAGCAGTACGGAAACGGACAGCAGCCTGTGCAGCTGCAACCCAACCAGGTTTATCAGCACGCTGGACAGATCCCGCAGCAACAACAACCGGTGTACCAAAATCAGCCTGTTTATCAGCAACAGCAGCCTGTCTATCAGCAGCAACAGCCAGTGCAGCAGCAGCAACAGCCGGTGCAACAGCAGCAACAACCTGTGCAACAGCAGCAGCAGCCTGTGCAACAGCAGCAGCAGCCTGTGCAACAGCAGCAGCAACCAGTTCAGCAGCAGCAGCAAACTGTGCAGCAGCAGCAGCAGCAACCAGTACAGCAGCAGCAGCAAACTGCCCAACAGCAACCCGTAGCACAACAAGTCCACAATCAGAGTCCTCCGCCCGTTCAGAATCAACAGGTGCCAGTGCAGCAGCAACAGAAACAGCATCAAGAATCATTAAATCAGCAACACTAAGCATTCCCTTGCTAACGCATTTCTTTTGGGTCATGTAAGCAAAGCATTACACACTTCTGTTAACGAGAACACAATGTGATTGGACTGAAATAGCTCACTAAAGTCAATATCTCACTATAGTTATGTAGCAAATTTACGATGAAGTAACTGATTGTCGCAACGGCTAACGCATTGTCTTTTACATTTTATACTTCATTCTTTTTATACTCTTTTTTTCGCTTTTCCAGTAGCTCTGCATTTGCGTGATGCATTTCTCTAACGAATTTTGTGTACATATGAGTTTATACCTGAACATCAAAAACAAAATAAATGAAATGAAACGAAACAGTGGTGGGTTTCTTTTGAGTCAAAAATTAAACAAAGTTGCTTACAGGTAAGTGACAAAATATTTTCCACACATACAAATTTTTTGTGTAAAGGCGATTTTAAAAAAGGCATTATGGCTGACCACAAAGCTCCAAGCTGGATTATGAAGTTGTTGTTGCTGTTGTGGAAAAACTTCTCAATGCTCAAGGGCCGCAAATGTTACGTGATCACCCTTTTCATTTTCTTTGCCCTCCTGCCTTTACTTTGTATGTGCGTTAGGCTTATATCGGACTTGAGTACCAAACCAAAAATTCCGGATCCGATACCCACTGCGGCGTTTCTTTATAATTTACCGTAAGTCCTATATGCTGTTACTTCCCCTATTTCTAGAGATATAACTTTATGTTACTATCCTTAAAGTTCATATATTTACTTCGCTCCGCAAACGAAGTTGATCGAGTCGATTGTGGCAGAGCTAAACGTAAAAAAAACCACAGGATTTGAAAGCTCGCACAAACTTAATGAAGCGTTGGTTAGTTTTTCACAGAAAAAAAGTTTTGTGATTGGTATCGAATTTTCCGACCCCTGGACGGAATGGCCTGATAAACTGTCTTTCACCCTTCATTCTGCCGCGATACCTAATATAAATGTGAATATTATGTACCAAGCAGACGGATCGTATAAGTTTTATAAAACTGGCTTCTTAGCCGTACAGCAGGCATTGAGCCAGGTCCATATCAAGCACAAGTGTAAGGAATTCAATAAGACCCAGGGGGATATCACGTTTCCACCAATCAAGGACCTTCCTTCCCCTCCCATTTTTATGACCTCCCACTCAAGAACTTTACAAGGTGTGGCCGGGATGATTATTATAATCATTTTCATTTTTGTAGTTATCAGATTGACAACGGTAACGAAATTATAGCCGTGATTATCTATTATCTAATGATTCTCATACTCTATGTTGCAGTCGATCGTCGAGGAAAAGGAGCTCCAGCTTAAGGTGACACTAAACCTGATGGGTGTGGGCTCCTGTCTGCAGTGGGCGGCGTGGTACATCGAGACCTTCATAATTTTCTTGATCGGATCATCGATAATTACGTTGTTCTGGAAACTCGTTCCACCAAATTCTGAGATATCCTTTATGCCCTTCACCCACTGGTCGATGGCACTGTTCGTTCTTCTAGTGCTCAGTCACTGCGCGATCTGCTTTAGCTTCTTGATGAGCAGTCTAATCTCTAGAACATATCGCATCTCGCTGGTTACTTTCCTAATCTTGATTGCCACCCTAATTCCCTTTTGGGCCTTGCATTCCGACGGATGTTCGGCAGGATTGAACGTTTTCCTTAGCTTTTTCTTGATTTCTGGACTGCAAGTGTTGGCCAACAGCATTTGCATGTGGGAGGACTACGGTGAAGGTCTACAGTGGGGTAATCTCTTCGAAACCTCATGGCCGGGAGGCTCGCTGAGCGCTGGCTATATCCTTCTGGTCATGGTATTGGTCAGCTTTCTTTCCCTTCTTCTATGCCTGTACCTCGAGCAAATCCGGCCCGGTCCTTACGGGGATTCTCGACCCTGGCACTTCCCCTGCACCCACTGTTGCTCCACAGAAAGTCTCGTGCCCTATAGCCGGCTCTTTAACAGACTTTTCGGCATATATAGGGCGGCACCAGATGAGGAACGTCCCGACCTTCAATTAATCGAACCAGATCCCGTGGACAAGATCGCCGGCGTTCAGATCAGAGGTCTCTGCAAGACCTTCGGCAAGATGGAGGTCGTGAAGAACGTTAGCTTCGACATGTTCGAGGGACAGGTCACGGTGCTAATGGGACACAATGGAGCGGGCAAGACCACACTGATCAGTATGCTGGCTGGATTCATTTCGCCCACTTCGGGGTCGGCTCTGATAAATGGCTTTGACATCCGCCAGGAACGAAGACAGGCCCAGAGATGCATTGGCCTGTGCCCGCAGCAGAATGTCCTCTTTAAGCACCTTAGCTCGGTTAGTCACATTAAGCTCTTTAGCCGCCTTCGAGGAGTCCGGGGCGCGGAGGTTAAGGCGGAGGTGCAAAATTACCTGAAGAAGCTTAATCTGCAGGAGAAGAAGAGATTGGCTGCTCGGAATCTCTCCGGTGGTACCCAGCGGCGTCTAAGTGTCGCCTGTGCTCTTTGTGGGGGAGTCAAGGTAATGTACTCATTTGATTCATTGCTAGTTTTCGGCAACTTTTAACAAACACTTCTTTTGTCCTAAAAGGTTCATAAGTATCTTAGATTTCTTACTCGTCCTGTAGGTTCTCATCTGCGACGAACCCAGTAGCGGATTGGATCCCAGCGCCCGGCGGGAGCTGTGGAGACTAATACTGGAGGCGAAGGAGGGCTGCACCGTACTTCTGACCACGCACCAGTTGGATGACGGAGAAGTCCTGAGCGATCGGGTGGTCATCATCAGCGATGGGCAATTGCGATGCATTGGATCGCTGCCATTTCTCAAGAAAAAGGTGAATGCCAGCTGCTTTCTCACCTGCGAAGCAAGGAAGCGATGTGACCTGGAGATGCTGACTTCCCTGATATCTCGCCATGTGGGTAGAATCGAACCGTTCAGTATCAAGGGCAGAGATGTCTGCTACAAGCTGCCACTTAGCAAGTCAAATTCCTTTTCCTCGCTCTTCCGTGACTTGGAGAGCCAAATGAACACTTTAGGTGTTCGGGGATTCAGTTTAAGCTCAGTGAGTCTGGAAGAGATTTTCATGAGCTTTGGGGCGGAGGACCTCAATACTCGCCACTCGGGAGGTGCTGAGAAACGAGATGATGACCATGAGAATGTTGAGGAAGGCGAGGGTCAAGATGGAAATGTGCGCAGCTGTGCAAAGCAATGGAGAGCAATGATGACCAAGAAGATTATGGGTCTGTATGACCAAAAGGTAATATGACCATATAATATGAATTGTGACTTTAATGTATCTTAAATTTTTTGAAAAGGCTTACTTCCTGATTTTGCTGTTGATTCCCATTGTTTACTATCTAACGACGCTTATGATGTCCACGAATCCTCATCGTTCGGGCAGGCGCACGTTCAACGTCAGCGATTACGGGGTAGATAAGTCCACAATTTTGCTTTCAGTGCCGGAAAACAAGTCATATATGGAAGAACGTCGTATAGACTCTATCGAGTCATTGGTCAAGGGAAAGTTTCAGTTAATAGTCGTATCGGAACAAATTAAGGACTACGTGGATGAGAAATGGAAGTCGAGAGAGGGCAGGCGTGAGATTAACTTTGTGTCAATGGCTATGGATACTGCTGATCGGCTGGGTCTGATCGGTTGGGTCGGACCCAGACACTACGTTCATGCGGCGCCGATGATTCTTAATCTTGTCTATAATGTCTTCGCCCAGGAGCTCATTGGACCGGAAATCAGCATAGAGGTTACCAGCTTTCCATTTACGCCGAGAAATAATAACAACTTTGTAACTGGTGATACGACAGATCTGTCCATATGCGTCATACTCTATGTGTGCATCGCCCTGATTATATTCTCGAGTGGCGTAATCCAAGAGAGGGTCTCGCACATGAAGATGCAGCAGGAGGTATCCGGGCTGGGGATGATCACCTACTGGCTGAGTCACCTCGCCTTCGACATGATGGTCTATTTTATATTGGTGCTGGCCCTGCTGCTTCCCCTGTACTTATATGCGCCCTGGTACCTTCTGCTGTTCGTGCTCTTCTTTACCGGATTAGCGGGTCTGATATTTACCTACTTCATGATATCGATGCTTTCGGCCTCATTTCTAGCCGTGTCATTGACCCTGCTATCTGGTATGAGATGTCTTCGCCCTCAATTCAATTATTTCATTCTTAATTCAAACCTCTAACCTCCTTTTAGTTCTTGTAGTATCGTTAATTTTTATGATTCTTGGAGTACTGGCGATGACTTATAAATTGGTATATGTAGCTATATTTGTTGCCAACATGCTTCCAGTGATAGCTGGCTATCAGTGCCTACAAAAATGCTTTAACTACAAGAGTCGTTGCGGGTCCTACATTCCGGAAACCAAAAGGCCAACGTCTGATGATCCAACTTCTGATAAAATGTATTGCATCAACCCCTTATCCTTCTTAACACCAAAATGTGTGTGCGAAAGTGAGTCTAGAATAACTTAGTATTACTTTACACGATAATTTAAATTATTTATAACAGATCCCATGACCTGGCCTGAGATGCTGGTCATGCTTGCGGCTGCCATCACATTCTTTCTGTTGATAATGTTTTTTGAGTACGGCAGCTGTATTTGGTACAGATGTAAAGGGTGTTGTACATACAGCTCAAGTGGCTCAATTGAGGATCCCAAAGTGTCCAGGCAGGCTGAGAAAATAAGAGCTATGAATGCTGATCAAATAGGATCTCGGGCATTGGTCGTCGATGGGGTTTCAAAGAAGTATGGCTGCGGTCCCCTAGCCGTCAATAACATATCCTTTGCTCTGAAACCGTGAGTATACTTATTCGAGTATAGATTACAATGTCATGCTCTTGGCCTTAAAAACTGAAACAGGAGTCATTGCGTGGGACTTCTTGGGCCCAATGGAGCTGGAAAAACCAGCACGTTCAAAATGATTGTTGGCGAGCATTCGATCGACAAAGGAAACATATATATCTCAGGCCACAGCATGAGGATGAAACGGAATAAGACGATGAAGGAACTCGGCTACTGCCCTCAATATGACGCCTTTTTCGAGTTTCTCACTGGCCGCCAGTTGCTAAAAGTCTTCCTTCAGTTATGGGGCTATCCAAGGAAAAACTTGAATAAGCGATGTGAAGATCTGGCCGATCACTTCGGTTTCAGGAAACACTTGGATAAAAAGGTATGTGAACTAGCAACTTGGTTAACAATAGTATAGATCAACGTGTTTATGGCCAGCTCAGATTATTTACTACAGTGGAGGAACGAAGCGGAAAATCAATGCTGCAGTTGCCTGTGGGGCAAAATCACTTATTTGCTTGGACGAGCCCAGTGCAGGAGTTGATCCCGCATCGCGACGTCACGTTTGGACCATTATCAACGAGATGGCCCAACAGGGAAAGGCCGTCCTGCTCACCTCCCACAATATGGACGAGATAAACGCCCTTTGCTCGAAATGCGTTATCCTGGTGGATGGCAGGATATATGCCATGGGATCGAATCAGCACGTTAAAAACAAAATAGCCAAGGGAATGATGCTCAAGTTGGTTGTAAATGTACAGCAAGATAAGTAAGTTATATTTAGGACTTGTTCGGCGTATTTTGGCCTGTTCCCCTTTCAGAATGGTGGCAATGCTGACAAAGATTGAGGATGACATCAATGTGGCCTTTCCCAACGCAGAACTAAAGTAAGTACAGGTCCAAAAAAGTGCAAATGTCGGAATACGTAAGAATATCATCATTAAACCATGAATATTTACACGCGATTCTCATAGATTATTTTCCTTAGAGAGAAGTACGAGTTCAGTGGCAGGTTAACATTTCAAATTTTCGAAGTAGACACTACTTGGTCGCGGATTTTTGAATTTGTCGAGGGCCATCGCAGTTCCTGGCAGCTGGACGACTATTCCCTATCACAGCCATCCTTGGAAGATGCATTTGAGGAGATCGCAGAGGAGAAAAGGAAAAAGAGAGAGAGAGAGAGCAACTGATAAGATTTGCAAAATTTGAAAAATATAATTTGTTATATGTTTTATTTAATTAAAAAAATGCATGCAATGAAAGAGAAAAAAGCCTTGAAACATGAAAGTGGTTTTCAGAAAAAATGGAACTGTATAGCTTTTTAGTTTTTTTTTTTTAACTTATTTGCGCATGGTCATAAAAACGAGGTTGTTAAATATAGAGTATATACGCTGTGTTCAAAAAAATAGCGATGGAAACTAAGAAACACAAATGTATTTCTCCATGTCCCTTTTTGGAATCCACTTTTTATTCCACTTATTTTTGTAAAATGGAATGTATAGATATAGAAAAAAAGAAAATCCGGTCAGTTTTTCATGTTATCCTTTTTTTTATTTACATTCTTGAGCAAATCCACCACTTTTAGGCTGTTCATAAGAATAGCAGTCTCTGGTTAAGCCTCTGAATGTTAATTTTTAAGCTTAGAAAGGAAGGAAAAACATATAAGGACATTCAAAAAACCCTTGAATGTGCTGCCAAAATGGTATCCAATGCCATTAAATTTGAATGGTAGCCCGAAAACAGTGGTACCATACGTAAAACAACAGATATAGAGGATCTTTTGAGGAGGTCTTTTATTCTTTTGCATCCTTTGGGGACATAAAGTCTGAGCTGAACTTGGGAATAAGCGAATCAAAATTTATGTGAGAGGAGTCCACAAAAGGATCCCCTACTTAGCCCTAGGCATATTAAGGCAAGGTTAAGCTTCCCTAAAACCTACCTAATCTGGCCAGTCTCCAAATGGCATAATATCCTTTGGATTGATGGGTCAAAAAAGTGCTATTTGGTAGAACTGGTTCACTACAGTATATCTGATGACCTCCAAACACGGAGTACAACCCAAAACACCCACAGATGACTTTCAATCATGGTGGACCTAAAATCCTGGTATGGGCTTGTTTTTTCTACAATGGTATGAGTTCATACCATATGATTTATGGTATTATAGACCAAAACGCATATGCAAATATACTTAGTGATGTCTTACTGTCATATTCTGAATATAATATGCCCTTAAAATAGACATTCCAACAGGATAATGATACGAAACGCAGAAGCAAATCGACTAAGAATAGGTTCACCCAAAATAGAATGGATGTAATGTCGTGGCCAGCATCATCTTCCGATTTAAACCCGATTGAAAACCTGTGGGGGGACATTAAACAATATGTGTCGAAAAACTCCCCGACGTCTAAGGCTCAGATTTGGCAAGTTGTGCAGGATGCATGGTCAAAAATACCCCCCAAACGTTGCCAGGACCTGGTGGACTCCATGTCGCGTGGGTGTAAGGCTGTGCTGGCTAACAAAAGGCTATCCAACCAAGTATTAGGCCCTAATTAACACATTAAAAAGAAAAACTAAGTTCGTTCTAAGTCAAGTTGATTTTTTTTACTATTTTTTCATAGCACTGCTATTTTAGTGAACACCTGAATTTCTGCCTATTATGTTGTTTTAATCTATATTTTCGAAACTATTGAAGAAATAAAAGTGAAACATTTGCTAAATTGTTTGAAATTAAATACCTAACAATATTATAAAAAAAATTTGACCATTAAAATTGTAAATCATAGGAATTTTTTAACTTAAACTCGCAGGTCCCAAGCACTGCTATTTTTTTTAACACAGCTGTATACTGTATTTCCGCTCAGGATACTAATTTTACATACTGATATATTAGGTTCGAACTTTTGTTGGCAACTTTAGTTGAGATGTTAATAATCCAAAGATGTTTGATTTGATTTAGTATTAAGGTAAAGAAGTACCAAACTAGACTTGAATTCTATAAAGCGTGTATAAAAGTACATATTTGCTTTAATTTGTACCAGACAAACAGTCTGAATACTATTTGCTTAATTTAACAGAACAGTTTTCTTCAACTAAAGAAGTAAACACCAATCGTTATTTTTACACATTATGCGTTCGAATAACAATTCTTGTAGTTTTCCATACCGTCGACGCAAAAAGCCAGAGTATTGATACCAGCAGGGCTATAAATTGCCTCACAACACCTTTAAATGGCACACAAATCCTAACGTTTCACACGTCCAACGTCTTTCAAGATGAGGCTACTTCTTCCTTTGACTTTGGCAGTGATTGCCTTTAGCTGCATGTCCTTTATAGATTGCGCCTCGTCGGACGACACAGGAACCGCAACTGGGACGAGCACTGGAACTGGAACTGGAACTGGTACTGGCACCGGCACCGGCACAGCCACATCGACAACAGTTGCTCCGAACACCACCTCTACCACGACCACAGAAGCGCCCGTGTACCACAGAAGGATACATCGGCGCAGGCGTCGCATCCTCAGGAGACTCCGACACAGGCGCGCAGAGGCCGAGCGAAGACGCCGACGGGGCTAGTCGCTAAAAAGTTTTCTTTACTTTATTTTTCAAATTCTGCAGATATGTAAAGACACGCTTTTTCGAAATAAAGTTTCTTTGAAAAAAAAAATACAAAGAATTGTCCCATCACTAAAGGAGGGACAAAGAAATATAATATTAACTGTGCATTTTTGGCCGAAAGCTATAAAAAGTAATCAAATAAGACTATCAAAGTAAACCACACCATATATACATGTATACTTTGCCAATATTAAAAAAATGTATTCGAAATTTTAAAAACATTGGAGTACTTTACTTTATTAACTAACATCTTATTTAACATCCAAATTAATTCAATGTATCTAGTTTTGTTCTTTGGAAAAGTATCTTATAGGAGGAAATACTCAATTGGTTAATGTGGTAAGGCGCCCTTTTTGGCCTTTTTATTATATGTAATCTTGCCAAATTAAGAAGTACGATCAAGAAATTGTCTATAGAAGACGGAATAAAGTTATTGTTGGGATTCTTGATGTCTTCAGAAAGTTTGAGCATCTAATCTTTCAAACAGAAAGGGGTAAAGTCGAATGTTATACTTTTTTTTATGCTTTTTCAGAGCAGATGCGGTGCACAGAGCAAGCCGATGATGAGTTTCACTACATGGTCAAGTAGCGCTTCCACCGCACGTTTGACCAGGCATGAATACCTAACCCTAACCTAAAACCATGAGACCCTAACCCAAAAGGACTGGGAATATTCACAAGGCGCGTCGACTTTCGCTTGACGATGACCCATTACGAAGGCAACATGGGTACACAGTCATTCCAGAATTTTCGAGTTTTAGCTCCAGCGGAAGGCCTTGGCAATTTGTTTTACAAAGGTGCCCTCTCTCAAATCGATTCTGTCAGTCGTTTTGGTGGCATTTCATACTCCTGCCGAGGATAACATGTTGGCTATAGCTTAGTCTCCTCCAGGGCTAACAACTAGCCATAATCGAAAATCCACGTAGTCGGGAAGAGTTTCAAGTGTTGGCATCCTCCTGCCAGAACAATTCGGTTGAGTTAAATTCTTGTTCCCAAAAATTCTTCGGCCATGTGGGGCAGTTTTGCATGGGCAGCCCAGAACATTATATGAAACAATACCATTTTATCCATCTCTTAACCAACTTGGTACTACAACTTGACATCCAAGCTGTGGTGAACAGTTGCATGTGTATGCAAAATTCTGACTTCAAATAATCAAGCACTTTTTACCTTGATCGCTAAAAGTATTATTTACTAAAAAATGTACGACATTTAAAATCTATATACTTTTTAAATATATGTACTTATTAGAGTCAAAATCCTTCAAATTCTCCTCCTCCTCCTTGCAAATTTTAATCAAATTTAAGATTTAAGTTGTTTTTTTTTTAACAAATATTTTTACTGGTTGGTTGTCAGCGCATTTCACAAACAGCCAGCCCATTCTTTGTTGCTGGCTTCACGTTTATTTCAATTCATTGATTAAGCAAATGCATTCAATTTTCGATTGGCTCTTAATCAATGAAGCGTTAAATATAGTTACACACATATATCTTTTGTGGCGCCCCATCATCAATACTGAAAAGTGCACTCGCAGGAGCAAAAACAGCAAGAAAAACAATTGAAAAGCACAATAAAGTGTGCAACGTGATAACGGTTTACTGATGGGAATGGCAGGTTGATGGGAGGACAAAAAATCGGGAAGGTCGGAAGGAAAAAGGTTATCCTGAAAGCCAACAGCGAAAGGCAAACGTTTCACTAAGGCTCTCCAAGAAAGTGAAGCAGACACCACAAATACTCTAATTGGCGGAAGGGTACATATATGTAAAAAGCATATTGCCTTCGGATTTAAATCTAAATCTCTGTAATGAAGAATATTTTTTCAAAATTTAACATTTGCTCTGCACGGAATCATGGAGCAAACTTGCTTGCTTTTAATCATTTGTATCTCTTATTCAAGATAAGTAATTGTTTTTATGTTCAACAAGTGGCATAATACATATCTGCTAGTTACATAACCTAGTGTTATAATATGTGTATTACAAATATTTGTGATTGTACTTTTTGAGAAGTGTATTTTGTGTTAGCCACATGGGTCCATTTGTAAGTCCTCTGCGCTGGTAGATGTTTGCGCTTTTCTCTGGCTTTTTGCCCTTCCATGTCTCTGGCTTCGACTCCATTTTCTATTATTGTTTTCTTTATTTGAATTGCAGTACGTGTTTGCACCTAGGGCACTTTGTGTTCCTGGCACTGCTGTTTACATTTTGGATGCCCTCGGAGCAGCTGTGTCCAAAGGGTTGAGCTCCGCATCCATACACTTCGCCGCTCAAACTTCCTCCCTCCGTTGTTTGCATTATTATTATTTCGTAAGCCTTGTTCCGACGCTCACAATTGTATCGCAAGTTGACCGCATCAGTTGGACCCATTTTATGGGCTTAATCATGGGCATAAGGTTTGGGGGAGTGATTGTCGAGTGCCGCCCCCCGAATCAAGCGTCATTTTCATTAAAATAATGTTAGGGTTCTGCCCCGAAATGGGTTTAGTTCCTGTTTCGGGGTCCTTGCTCGATACACAGGGCACAATCGACTGCCATCTGCGGTTAACCGCTTAGCGTTGCCCATCATCGGGAGGTTGCACATATGCCATCATGTCCTGCGGCTACGCGTGTCCTTTTACCCCACCGCCCCCTTTCCTTTGTCACTCTCCGAACCCCAAAATATGTGTGCTTACGAGTGCGTATAATTGAGTTAGTGTGATTTCTATAATCAACATTCGCACAGCACCAAACCATTCAAAAGTATCTCTGTTCTGGGTTTTGGGTAATCTCTAGTATTAAAATATTTTAATTCAATTACAAACTCTCATCAGGGGGAACTCTGTTTAAAATGCTATTATCAATTCGCTAATTTCATAACTAAACTAGTAATGAAATCGTTTTTAAAATTTAAATATTTAAACAACTGTGTAGTAACCTCTGTGACTCCAAAAATGTAAACGAATTCTTGTGCCAACGGCAAACATATTTGAAAGGTGTATGAATGGTTGATGGTATTTTGTCAGTCTATCCGTGGCCCCTCCATTTGATATTTGTGAATACCTATCCTATTCAAGCGTTCACAGGGCCCTGAATAATTTATTTTAGTGGAGTGATGTTTGGTTGCGAAGAGTTCATAGGTGGGTATTCCCGGGGTACATAGCTCATCCTCCGGCGTTTCACCGTGCTGACATTCTCGCCCCGAGTGGATCACGTGGTTTATTAAATAGATTACTATTTTGTGCCCCCGATTCTGAACTGCACATTGGTCTTGGCAAATGTTGAACGAAGACTATGCAGAAACGAATTCATATGCCCTCGACATGTCAGGGTAACTAAATATTGAATTATATATATATATATTCTAAGAGCTTAAGAAATGTCTTAGCTGACACAGATCCCTTGTCAATATTTTTGTAATAATAATAAATACTTTTTACAAGAAGCAAATTGAATACCTTTTTTCTCGCAGTGCATACCCTACATGCAGGACTAGTGACGGAGTTAAATTGTGATCAGAAATCGCATGCATGACGAATTTATGACGGTCCGCTGCAGTTTTTGTCATTTTTGACTTCACTGAACCCTCATAAGCATACATACATATGTAAATCATCGGGTCAAAGTTGAATGAAAATGAAAAAAAAAAAGGATTTCATTGAAAAACGCAAGGGAATAAAAAAAGGGAGTGTGCTTTCATGATGTATTGTTAGCTTAAATGATTTTGCCTTTCATAATTTACAGATTTAAATCCCATTAGAAAAAGTTAAAAAAAAATGTACCCTGTGATAAATTGTATGGTGAAATAAACAATTTTAATGCAGTCCATAGCCGTGCACTACAAATAAATATTATCTTCTCTTTTGGTGCATCACAGAGATCTTTATAACCAGTAAAAAATGGCACTGACCGTAACATTTTATCAATATTTCTGTATTGACAGCGGAGAGCAATTGATGTCAGTGACAAAAGGAAAATACCATCAAGCAAGTCAAGCTGCCATCGAGACTTGTGCTTTCCTCTGGTTTTCTTCATTTTTCCAATGTTTCTTGGTTTTTTCTTAAACTGGCAAAAATTTTAGGAGTCCTTCGGTATTTCATAAAACTAAATTGTTTTATTGTACCAAAATACACATGGATTGATGTAAAAAGTTTTGGCTCTGGAGGAAAAAAATGTAAGTTGTACTGGCCTAAATAATTTTTCCAAATTATATTTTTATAATCAAACCATAATAATAATTATCATCTAGTATAAAAATATTGCACATCCTATTTTAATGTTGGTAACAATAGTTTTTTTTTTGCCATGTACTCCTCGCCTTGTTATTGCATTGTGATTCCTTGTTGCTGTTTGCAGGGGATTATTGAATGCGAATGACCTGACCCAGTGGCTTCTCCTTGGACATCCTCCAGCGCTATTGATGCTGCTGTCCTGTGGATGTCCACTTTCGCCTCGAATCGCTTTTGTGTTTACTCGCATTTCCTGCACATTTCCGGCTCAATGGGAATGTGGCAAACTGTTCCCCGATGTTCGCAGAAGCATGAGAAATTGTGGGCATGATTGGTAGAATACCTTGGATTCTCGACGGTATTCCTGCGACGGGCTTAATTTAGATTGAGGTGCAATTGGTTTGTTTTCTGCTGGTATAATCTAGGTTCATTTTGATGCCACCGATAGCAATGCTTCTTCTGGTCTCAGTTCATTTGAGAAACAGCTTTTAATTGATTGCACTTAGCACGTTCAAACAATTTAATATATAATTAAGTTGATAGCGTTTGCAAATGCATAAAACATGGTAAATTAATCTATTATTTATTAATTAAATATTTATTGATATTTATTTTAATATATAATTACTGGACGGGTATTTAACTTTGGGCTTTCTGAGCTAGCTTTAGTTATTCTTCAATTTGGAAACAATAAGAATATATATATTTCTTGGATGTAAATTTGCAGTCTGAACGTAAGGACTGACATTAACCCTGCACTAATATCCTATAAAAGAAAGTGTCACTTCCGTTATGCGAGTCATTTGTCCGCTTTATTTTTCTACCTGTTACTTTTTCCTTTAGCAGGTGCAAGTGCGCGCGACAATGTTTGCAGAATATTTTATGTGTCTTTCCGTTGGTTAAGTTGACTCTTTCTCTGCCATCACCCATACGCCACGTTACCGCATCACCTTGACGGTTGTTACTTGCGAAACATTTGTCATGGATTTGGATTGCTAAGATTGGATGTGGGAATGAAGTGCTATATTGGATAAAGCCATCTGTTTAGCTGAGCATCGGATGCATTTCGAATATCCGGAGGGCATACTTAGATCCAAAAAGTTTGACGTTTAACACTTTGTTAACAAGGGTTACAAGTATATTGGGCTTTTGGTGTTCAATTATCTATTAGAGGTCTGCAGTTTCTAACTATGTATACATTATCTTAATGAACTGTTATACAAGGCTAAGTCCTACATTGTAAAATGACATTCATTCTACTTACCACTTAATTGAAGTTTACGCAGCTGCACTGCGAAACAAATTCATTACCAGATTGGTATTTGAATTGAAATTCAGCAATAGAGACTTAATTTACCTCTGAGAGAATAAATGTTTATCCAATACACAATTAGTTTCCTTTTACCCCTGTGATTCAAAAACCAGCAACGGCAACTTTAAGCCAAACAAAGTTAGTATTATGGCCACAAGAGCCCCTGGCCCACATCCTTTGCCATTGCTTTGTGCTAAATTAATTAAATTAAGCTAAGAAAATTCACAAACACGTTTTAGTGAGGACGAAGTCAGGCGGTATACCCGCGATTTTTAATTGCATTTTAATGACTTTATTCCGCTGAAATATGCCAGAGCACAGAGAGCCATTAAACTGATTAATCTCAGCTATTGACACCTCGAGGCTGTAATTAAAGTGGCCCAAGCCGAAAGGATTCCATCATAACTCGACAGCCAACGATATAAGCCGTGAAAAAAAATGCAACTTTCTATTGAGCTGGCTGCCTGTCAGTATCGGGCGGAAATCGGGCTGCTGCTGTACTATATAGACTGAACTGAAACAGAACGAGAACATTGCCATGTGGCATGTGGCAGCGACACTGGCATGGACAAAAAGTAAGTCCGACAATTGGCAGTTTCGCAAAATAACTTTGTTGCCGCTGCCAGTGGCCCAAAATAGCCGACACAGCATATATAACTAATACTCCCAGTTGGCAGCTGACCACAGACCAGCCATCCGACCAAACATCCAACCGCCCAGCCACCCAATCCATTCGCCGAACCAAACCGATGGACAATAAAACAAATCGAATAGAACTTCATTTTCTCCAACAATTTTTTGCTCGCTTTTCTTCATTTTTTTGGTGGGGGATTGGGTTTTTGGACGACGTGTTCGTTGTGTTGCCGCTGGCTTTGGGAAAATGGCCGTAAAATGTGGAGGAAAATCAGTGTTTAATTAAGTTATAAAAATGTTTTGGTCATTTAAGCCCGAAACCAAGAGAATTTTTGTATCGCAACACAATGAGGGCAAATAAAGTTCAAATATTTTGCGATTAGTGATTTTTTCATATAATAAGATACAGAAATTAGGGCTCATTTTCTATACATCTTTGGTGATCTAATATATTTTGTATCGATTTTTAGTTATATTATTCAAAATATGTTCCATTCCGTTGTCGTTGGAGCCGAAAACACACTTTCACGTTGCAATCATTCAGAAAAAGAACTGCATATTTGCAGGCGGTACTCAAAAATTGCTTACCACCACAGCAGCCATTCTGCTTTCCTTTCTTATTCTTGTTTTTTTATTATTATGGAAAGGAATATTTATGAGCATTTATACGTACCCTGGACTTTGACAGTTTTTTTTGGGGTATTCGCAGGTGAGCCAGTGTTGGAGAAAATATTTTGGTAGAATTTCACATTTCAATTTATGAAAATTGGTTGGAAAACGTAATAAATTAAAGCATTGGCCTTCTTTCAATTCAATTTGAGATACAAAACAATAAATATGCATAAAATCTTAAAAGGGTTTGTATTATCACTAAAAGGCAGACAAATAAATTAAAATAGGGTAATTAGTTGGTCGCTACTTTTATCGCGCTTCGTGTTTATGTATGTACATGTATGAAAGTCGTATGAGCTGCTGCAGCTTAGTTATTCTGCAACTTCTTCATCCGGTTTCCTTATGCGAATGTGCATGCTTAAGCTGCTTTTCCACGCACACATGCTCAAGCATATAGGAAAAGCGAGGAAAGCGGGGAAAAACAACACATTGAGCTGAGCTTAACGGCTGGCGCATAAGTTTCAAAGTCAGCATGGAAGGTCCGACTCTCAGTTCGACTGTCTTGCAACTTTTGCAGCGTCGTCGTCTTTTGCTACGAAATGTTCATACACATAAGAAATATATAAGATTAATATCATTTAAAATATTTTCAAATTTAAATTTTAAAATATTTTTTTAAATTAAGAATTTTAATATTCCCTACAAATACAATTGCTCATACTTTACATTTTAAAATGAACCTTTCTAACTTAACATTTTTTTAGTTGTGCAGGAAAAGTGGTTCGTAATGGGAATGGGACTAAGGACGAGACTGGGTAAAATTTATCTGGGCACGTCGTCTGTGTATTTCAAATGCAATCCATTGTACTCATCTGGCTGTGTGTGAGTGTCGTGCTTTATGTCCAGTGTGTTGTGTTTGTGTTACCAAAATCCCCAATGTTTGTGAGTGTGAGGGTCTGAGAAATACGCATCTAGGGGCGCTGCGTTTGCACTTTGGGAACTCTTTTAAACGCCTCTCGCAAACGCTTGCTATGCTGCAATTTCAACAAGGCCATTGGCCTGACTCTCAGGTCGTAAATCTTCATATCTATCTTCATATATATCAAGTTCACAATTAAACAAGCTACAAGCTCAGGTTAACAAGGTATACATATTCATTTAAGTGGCCATCCAATACATTTTTATTTAAAATATATTTTGAAGATGGGATGATGGTTATCTTCCGATTTCCTTTCGAAGTAAATTTAATTCGCCTTAAGCCGCCTTAAGTCAAGGATTCCATGTAAATGAGCCTCAAGCTCATTTGGCCCAAATGGCAACGCGAAACACGTAATTACAACGAGCATGTGAAGTGTTTGATTGAGAGATTGGCCCAGATGGTAATCGAATTTCAATGAAATTATAGTGCAGCAACCGTTGGTCGAAGGTGATTATGATGTTGTGCGGTCACTTCTGGGGATTGAAAGGGTCAAGGGTGTGGGCTCATCTTCGCCGCCTTGGTCAAGAGTCGAGGATAAGGTGTGCGGCTAATTGGTTTGCTGTTTGAAAATTAATTCAATGCTAATTATTGGCTAACATGCACACAATAAACGCAATTACAATTACGCAACTGCAGCGCCAACAACTACAAAGCCTGCAATTAGGTTTGCATAATGCATATTTGCACTTTGTGCTTCGTCACTGTCATAAACAATACTCCCATGTTGTTGTTTGTGGTTTTTTGCTATATTTTATGAATTTGATTTTTGCTATTTTTGGCTTAATTAATCTGTCAACACTTGAAGGGTGGTGTGAACATGAGTGCATTTCGCTCATTTAGCTGCGTCAACAAAATCAAATGATTTGTACAAATGCGATTTGCATGCACTGCATTTAATCGAGCGTGGCTGTAAACTCTTTAATTCTATTTGTTTATAATTTAGAAATATTGGTAGGAAGTTTATGTTCGACTTTCTGTTGTTTGTGTTTTTATGATATGCAAATAATGTGTTATTAAAAACGAATCGTTAAAGAAATATAATTTTTAAAAAAACCTTAAATATTTGGATATTAAAGGAAAGTTTAGAGAAAAGATTTTGTAAAGCAACCTAACCATTTGGAGCTAAGGAACCCTAAGATGGTTAACATACAAAATGCCCCACAGCTACTGAGCGCATTGAAGCTAATAAACATCAAAGTTTATGCAACAATTCTTTTGAGTTTCACCTGTCAAGCACACACTCACCGGAATCGCACACACATGCACAAGCACCGTGCACATATTTACACAGACTCGAATGCATAACTTTTGGTTTTCGGTTTGACATTTTGTGGTTAGATTTTAATATGTGGCAAAGTGAATGAGAAGTTACGCCGGACCCGGAACAGCAAGATGGCTAAATGCATTATGCCGCTGCTGGTTGCCACAGTGGAAACTTTGGGCGGAGAGCCCCCGGAACCACCATCCCATAAGGATCCCCATCCGAAACACTATCATGGCAGATGCTCTCGTTGACACGTGTGTGTGTGTGAGTGTGTGTTGGCCAAATTAGCATGCTTGCCACCAGAAATTCGGGTGCGTGTGTGTTGTTTGTGTTGCATGCTTCACTGTCTCCACTGTCTGGTATCGCTTGTTGTTTGTCTTTGAAGACGTGATGCTGTGCGCTGAGAAAAGAATATTTCAATTATAATTTGTACTTCGTACGTTTAGTACTTGAATACAGTTCGGGTTGAATTGGCCTATAGATGCATGGAACTTTTAAAAATGTTCTATATTTTATATTGGGCTGTTCATTTTCATTTTTATTCTAATTGAAATAAGAGCAACCGAAACCGAACTACGAAATAATTGTAAATATGGCTATATATATTATATATGAAATTCAACTGAACATTTATTTCATTTTATTTATTGTATACTATGCATTCAAAATAATGTTTGCCGTGCATTCGAGACGAGGCTTAGGCTGTCAGCGAGCTGCAGCTTAAAGCCTTAAAACGAAGCCAGCCCGACCACATGGCGGATGCGTGACATTGCATAACTCACTTTGCCGAAGGGATGGCAGTGGCTGGCTAAAGGGGGTTGAGTGGGTGAATTACAACTTGGGCGAGCACCGCCAGCCCCCAGGCCTTGGAGCTGAAACTTTGTCTTGAGAGTTGAAGTTGACGTTGGCAGCGTTCGTGAAGCCCCAAATCCCCATTACCTTGCCTTGTGCAACAAGCAAATGCATTGCAACTTTATTAAAAAGTCGTAAAAGTTATAAAAACTACTAAAAGCAATGGGTAATAAGTTATTGTTTTTGTTAATAATACCGCTGTTATGGTTGTTCTTACCGCTGTTCCTTTCTGCCAGGCACAGGGTAAAACTTTTCCGCTGTTGACAATAAGCAATGTCGAAATACGGGCAAATGCAAATGCGAAAAACGAAGAAAAGTCTGCTATGTAATTTGATAAGTGCGATACGCGGCAAGAAACTTTATTGTTCTCCGCTTTCTACCAACTTTTCCGGCAGCTCACACAGGTACATATGTATGCAATGATTTTCCCCCAGGAGCGTTTACCAACAGCATAATGATTGAGGTACAGTTGCGTAGAAACGAAGCAGGGTTGCAACTGACTTGGGAGCGGAAACGGAACTTGTCCTCTGCTTTGTCGGAAATGCGTTTAAAAAAATTAGGACTCAAAATATATATGGATATTGGGTTTATTTCAAGAAATGGTATCTTCTATTCTATTGCTATTTTATAAAGCAAAGAATTGGATGAATGTTATCCCATTAAAAGTGTAAATGGAATTTATAACCTAAAAGTGTTATGTTGTTGATAGGCTCAATCAAAAGTATAAAAGTTATCTGACACCACATTCCCCTACACAAAAATTTCATTACTTATAAGAGTGCACTCGATTTGCTCGGCTCCTTTGTGGGCATTGTGACTCGTGTTTGCCTCCTTTGGAAATGTCATTGTTAACCTGCTGGTCAAACGTTTGCTGCGACTCCGGTTGCGATTCCCCGTCCGGATTGTGCAGCTGCCCAGCTGCTGTTGGCATAACAATGGGCCGATGTTTTTAATATGTAAGCATCTTCATTACAGGTTTCCGGCTGCCCGGGCCACAAATCCTTGCTCTCAACAGCAGCCATTAGAGCATTCTTGAAAGTTTGCCCAGGCTGCTGCCGTTTGTTGCAACTTGCAAGTAATAATTGCACTCGCGGTTAAGCACTCACTCGTACACGAGATGGAGATGAGATGAGTTGCGTTGCAGGCACTTAAAATTCCAGCACACTCTGAGAAATGCAACAACGAAATATTGCAGAAAAATAATTTAAATAATTGAACATGTGCTTTAGAGACTAATTCCAAATTTATTATGATTCTATGGTCTTAGCAGCATATATATTGTAGAAATGTATTCAATACCATATTTATTTCCACCCTTCTACATTTATATCCAATAAATATACATAAGGCTTAAATCACATTGTAACTGGGAAGAAAGTGGTACTTTCGGATTTAATTTTGAGTGCAACTGCCACAGCCCTCGCTTCAGGCGCCTGGCTTGGCAAAAAGAACCGCAGTGGGGGCGTAACCGGGGGCGGAGAGTGGGCGCTGGGCGTGGCAATGGAGGCGCATCAAGTGCTAAGAAGAAGGAGCTGCAGCAGCTGTAATAAGACAGCTCGTCTGCCCCGGCTCTGTCTTGTTAACTTTTGCTCATTTGTGCCCCAAAATGCTGCATCAGGCATTTGCAGTGGCAGTGGGGCAGAGTTCGAGGACGAGGACGAGGTGTTGAAGTTTAGTCGCTCAACCTGACATATTAACGCTCGCCGCTTAGGGCAGCGCTTTTAGTGAGCAGTCAGAAGAAGCTGGCTGCACATCTATCAATTTATCGGGCAAATATTGAAGTGTTGCAACTGCCATTTTCACTTTGCTACAAACTTTAGCAATTAAAAACTTTCCCGTGGCCACACAAGCCAATAGCTCCAGCTCCGATAATCGCAATTAAGCATTGCTTGAACACAAAAGGGCTTTTAATGAGCATTAAGATAATGTCGCACACGATATCATTATGTGTATTTTTAATTGGGTATATAGCATATCGGATATACATATATATGTGTACCCATGTCCGGCGTGCAGCGATTGACTTGTAAGCTGTCAACGATAATCGTTGGCAATATTTAAAGAGCCTTGATGTACCGAAAATAGTAGATCTGGAGAAAAAGGGTGCTCTTAATGAGGCTTTTCACTAGATACTTTATTTGAGAATATAATATTGTAAACTTTTTTTATTGGTAAATGCACTTTTGACAATAACATAACAAAATAATTCAAAAAGTGTGTGAAAGTATCTACAATTCAGGACAATATTAAAGTCGGAGTGAAACACCTTCCTATAATGCAAAATCAATGGATGTGATACATATCAATTTCGCATGTGTGCATGTATCGCACACAGACGCATTCTGACAGGATACACACACACGCACACTGACACGTAGTGGCGGCCATTGCCACCGCAAGTGGCAAAATGACACTCAACGAGCGTGTAAGTGCATGTCAATCGTGTTTGCCAGGCGTCAATAAAAAGTAATTTCATCTCGCATTAAAAACCAGCGGAAGGCAACGGAACACGAGTGCAGGTGAGTACTTAAAGCGAACACTTTAAAGCAGTCGTAAAAAGAACGTTAATTATGCAATTGCAATTATCGCCAGGTTTATGGTTATTGCGCAGGATACTCGCAAATACCCGGAAAGTTCGACATGGCGCAAGAGCTATCCGAAATAAGTATTTTCAAATTAACTATGTATTGGCTGCAGGAAGTGCTCAAACACGAACAGAAAACAAGAGTACAGATACTCGAACAGCTCAAATGGAAGGACACCAGGTCATGTGGACTCCGCAGTGCAAAAAAGGACCCATAATCTGCGAATTTGTCAAAGTTTTACAGTTCATTTGAATTGTTGTATTTTTAAGTGATTAAATATTCATAAAACAATGTGGGCTGCTGTTAATTTAATATATCGAGCATACACTTATTATAAATATTATAAGGAAAAGAAAAGTTAATATAAAAAAACATTCGTTTTAGAATAATTCTGTTCCATAAGATTAGCACCCTTTGACTTCAATTTATTTGCATATTCTATAACATTTTCGATCCCAAATCCTGCATATAATTAGTGTTGGAATTAAACATTTATATTTAATGGATGAAACCGACCCTTAATCTCCTTCTCAACATTCTCCAATTTCCGAGTGTCAGTTGAGATCAATTTGACTAGAATTTCTACCCAACTTGTTAATTAAATGCTGCCTTCTTTGCCCGATTTCTTTTCCTCCAAGGCAAAGTCCTTGCCAATTTTTGAGAATGAGAATAAAAAGCAGCCACTGCGTTTGGGCCGCTAATGTTGTTTGTGGACCACAAAACTCACTTGGCAACATGTGCTTCACTCCAAGACACCGACAAAAATATAAATGTTTTTCAAAACAAAAATTATTTACAAGGTGTAACTAAAAAAATAATTTTGTTAACAAATTTTCAGATCAGATCAGAAAATTTAACAATTTTTTTTAAACTTACCATATGGGTTTTTTCTAATTTATAGTAAAATTACCTATTTTTTAACAGTGTACCTATTGCGTATGCAAAGAGCCAAGTGCTTGTGTGTGCAGGGCATCAAAGACGTTTCATTGGCTTTTCCACGGCGCCCCAGACTTTTCCTCCATTTTCCGACTGCCTCAATCAATTTCAATTTATCAATTTTTACAATCAACTGATTTTATCAATTTTATGGCGCATTTTAAGACCACGCACGGGCCAAGAGGGCAAGGCAGTGCCTTTGGGCAGGAATAAAAAGGACATGCGATGGAGGAAATTTGACTGCCAGCAACAGCAGAAAACAGAAAAAGCAGAGGAAAGCTGCCTTGCCAGCGAAACATGTCAATAAAATCAACAAATGTCGCTGCCGGTTTATTGGTATCTTCTTGGCCCGGCTGTCTGTCCTTGCCACCAACTTCCTGTTTCCTGCCCTGAGTTTTCCCCGCATGTAAATAATCATTTTCCCGGGCTTCCTCGATTGGCGACCGGAAAAAGAAGAAGTCTTGGCCCTTTGGCTGGCTGCCATGACTGCTGACTCTATCCTTCAATAATCCACAGGTAAGTCGCTTGAGATCTTGCCAACGTCGTATTTAAAATTATCATTTCACTGAGGTTACTTACCTGCCTAATAGTACCGAAGATCTTTACTTTGTCATCTCCGTTTACTCCCTCTGCATTAATGAAATATAAAACGCCCTCTTTAACAAATAATTATAGTACTTTATCCGCTTAAAGCGGTAATCTGGTATATTGATTTACTTTTATCATTGGTTTATTAACAGAACATCATTAAAATGTATTCATTTCGTATTTCTGTTAAAACCAGAAAAGTGTATTTCACATTATTATTTCGTTTGTAGTCAAAATGATTCACTTATGTCGAGAGTTTTTCAGTATTTACATTTAATTAACATTTTAATTCCCCTAAAAATATATGGCATTCAAATTTTAGTTCTTTATTATTATATCCAGAAAGTATTTCCTGATTAAAGAGTATTAGAGAGCCGTAAATGTAAGGGCCGAAATATTGTAATTTCCCTTAATTTGTTTCTTGTTTCCCAGTTGATATTGATTACCAGGGCTAAAAACTTCGGCATTGGCCATAATTAACGGATAATTTGTGGCCCGGCCAACGGCGTCACATGGCCAAGCTCATTTCGCTGGCATTCAAAGGAAGTGGGCGAGGTGCAGACTTGCCTCTCAAAAACTCACTAATTAAAGTCAACACTCGTGACTATGACCTCATTACAGGCAAATCTGTGAGGAGAGGCGCGAAAAATTTGGGTGGCCCAGGGTGCTGGTGGTCACCTGGTGATTGTCTTCAAGTTGCCTTTGACTCGCCGTACACCCGATACTTTTTTCAAGTTCATTAGGGTAATGAAGCAGCCACAGGCCCATCCAGAGTCCTAGAACTGTGGGCCGTGGCAAAGGAAAAGAGGAGGCAAAGCGGAAAGCGGAAGGGACCCGGAATAAAGTGGCGTGCGCTTTACTTTATGGGGCTCATAACCACGTATATATAGGTATAGTCGGTGCTCCAGTTGTTGGCTCTTTGCATAATGAACGGACATAAACATGGCACAGCCAACAACAACCGACGTCTAAGGCCAAACTTTTTTCCACAGTTTGTAGTCTTGGCTTTGGCGCACATGACTGCCACCAACTCATCCAGCTACTACTCTTGGCACTTTTTGGTTATTGCCCAGATATAATTTTAAATACGCATTATATTTACTTAGCGCCATTTCCTTAATTAATAAGAAACTTTTTCGGCAAGTTTACTCGAGAGTTCGACGATGATTTGGCCGAAGGGAAATTAGTTTTCCTTCTTCTTTGGCCTGGTTAATTATATTCTTCCATTACATTCTTAAAGGATGAAAATAGTACACTTAAAATGGTATAAAATATTTCTGAATAAGTTTTAAAATATTTTCCAACTGTTAATATCAAATAATAACCATGCTTAAAAGATTTCAACAACACACGCTTAGATTAATCCAAATCCTTCAAATCTTTATAAATAAAAAATATCCGAATTCATTCACATATCTTTTGTTTTCCAGCCCGCAATTTTTCTGGCATTCCTCGTATTAGTATATATTTTAAGACCAACTATGTGTTTTGACATTCTTTTGCACATTTATTTGTCAGGAATCGCACATTTATATATAGTATGGCAGTGCGAATCCGATATGAGCTGCTTAAATTTATTCTTTCAATTGGGGCACAGCATCATTTGGATTTCGCAAATGATTTTTGGCGTATTGCCTGCTTATGAATTTTTGACTGCCCTCACTTATAAATATGCACATTTGCAGTGATGGAAAATTTGCAAATGAAATATGTCCATCAATTGGGAAAATTGCAGGCGACCAACAAGTGGCAAGCTGTCGATTCCCATGATGCATGAAGAACACACGGCGCATACGTAATACTTATGACTATTTAATTTCATTTAAGGATACAAAAATTAAAAATTAAATTCATGTTTAACAAGATAGGTTATTTGTAAGTTTCTTGTCACTATTTTTCGGCTGGGATATACGGACATTGGGGTTGCGTGTCACATAATCAAGCAAGGTCAATATGGTCTGCCCATCGTTTTGTCATTGACATTGAGGCCACATGTCCCATTGCGACCGCCTGTGACCTCCATAAATAGTTTGGTTGGCCAGCAGAACTAGCATTATAATTGTTCAATTTTAGCCGACTGCCCAGAAGCCTTGGTGTGTAATTATGCCGTGAATAATTTGTAAGACCAGCTGTCCAAAGTAGGTTCAAATTAGGAACCTTGACTATGGACAGTGGCCATTGAACACTGTAATTGCATTTCGAAATAATTCGAATTCTCATGGCATTTTTAACTGCTATTTCCGGACAGCAATTAAATAAAGATGTTCAATTCACTCTGTCCTTCAGGGCAAATCCCAGCTATTACCCTTAGACAAAAAGCAACTTTTCAAAACACAATTTCGCATGTTAACCCCAATTGAATTGAAAACACTTTAGAAGAGCAGCAGCGTCCGGAGCCCAGCCAAAATCTAATTAAACGTAATGTTGTGTCGTCCAAGTAATCTTGTCGTCCAAGTGAGCAGGTTGTTCAGTGCGATTTGCGTAACATGATATAGATTAAAGTTATGAAAGATTTTTCCAATCCATTTTGCTCGTCCTACCAGCACAGAGTGTCCTTGCCGCACAAGGTGAATACAGGGAGTTGGAAATTAAATATAAATAACAGCATATTGACCCGTCTGGCACCTACGAGTGTCAAACTGGGCCACACTGATACAAAAAAGGAGCATTACATATATGTTTGTATATATATTATTATTATTAATTCCATTAATGCTGCGTGCACCTTAATTGTCTAGTCTGTATATCCTTATAAAATCAAGATGGAATAACTTTATTAAATTCAAACACGTTTATGAGATTCCACGCTGTTTTTCTTTGTGGGAATTTTTGCAATCCATTTTGCCCGAGGAAGTGCTGGTGCCTTCAAGCATTAAATATAAATTAGGGCAGGTCGGTTCGACGAGGGGGTGCCTTCTGTGAAGGTTGTAGGTCAAAGACAAGGCGAGAACAAAAGCCAAGTACGATATCCTTGCATGCAAATGTTGCTTTTGACAAGCAAAGGATAACCATATTGATTGTGGGATCGGTGTAAGGATATCGGAGCTTTGTGTTTACAGTCTGTTTGCCTCGACTTTCCCAGGACAACGAATTGGCATGGCGACCTTCGTCTGCCTTCTTAGCCTTTCTGTGTTCTCTGTGCCATTTCTAATGGCTTTTTAATTGAAGTACAGAATTCAATGAATAAATAAAAGATAGTTGCCAAAGCTTTTGTTTGTCCTTCGTACTTGGGCACAAAGTGAGACTGGCTAAGGAAGCTCGAGCAGACAGGAAAAAAATTGATAAAGTTGGAAAGTCAGGAAAAAGGAAATTTTCTAATTGACTTAAACTTTTGCACCATTATGAATACTGAGAGCGCCAAACTTTACCCTCTGCCACACATGTGCCTGCCGCAGAAAGTGCTTTCAAGCCAATGAATTTCCATGAGGCGTTCAAAGTTAAAAATGCTCTTCTTGGTCAATAAAAATCATTTGCCATTCCTTTGTGCTTTGTGTTCCATTCCAAAGTCATTTCACTTTCAAATCTATATCTATTATGAAGTTAGTTGAGCCCATTGTTATGTGCACGTTGTGTAATCAATAACGCATATTTTGACATCAGAATTGTACACGAACAAATGAAAATGTTATATTGTTAAGACACTAGTTAAATAACAGTATAATAACAAATAAATTCCCTCTTTCAACGTAATAATACCGTCATATATTTGAACATGCATAAATAAAGCTATATTTATTTCCCAGCATTTCGCTGTCTGTCTAATTAAAAACGAGTCACGTACATTGGTAATTAAAAGCGAACAACAATTTTGCTGACCACAAAAGTTCAGAGGTTCGGCTCGTCGGGTTTTCCATGGCTGGTTTTTCCAAGGCATGCCCCAATTCGAGCTGGCTCCCGTTCAATTTCATTTCACGCAGCTGTGCCTCGAAACGATCACCAATCAAACTGGAATTGCCTAGAAAATTGTAATTAAATGGCAAGAAGTGGCATAATACTTGTTGTCGAAGGGGATGACAACTGTTCTGGCGATAATGCCACTTGACACCCGAAACAAGGGGAGGAGTCATCTCATTGGTAAGCTGATATGTGGAGATGCGACCACTGGGATCGCCACATCCTTGGCGGTTGCCCACAAGGATAATGAGGTGGAGCTGACGCCACTTGCAAAACTATCGAGCCATGTATGATGTAATTACCGCTCAGTTTCGGGTTTAAATTTCATTCGTGTCTCGCCTCCTGACTTGTAATCTTCCACGTGAAAAAATAAATATATATTTAGTATAATATATATCTAATATATTATCTAAAATATATTTTAGATAACTTAAAATATTCATAAAATTTCACTCATAGAATAAAATTCATTTACATTTAATTTTTTATACAATTTTTTTTTACGTGCGCGACATTTAATAAGTGGTTCATTTGGGGCCGTTGGCAAGGCAAAGTAACTGCCAAAAGTCACCACTTTCCAGGTTGCGTGTCTGTGTTGGCCTGCTCCGGTTTGCTTTTGACTGGTTTGGTTTGGCAGCCACAGAGTGCCACAGTTTTGGCAGGAAACCGCACCAACACGTGCCCAAACAACGAAGGCATGGCATGAGATATGGCAACCGTCTGGCAGGTCCTTGTGCTCTATGTTTGTTGGCAAGCCGAGCTCCTTTGTCTATTTCGATTTGGTTAATTATATATCAGTGGGCAGCATTACGTTTGGGTAACATCTTTCGGTAATGTCCTGAGGTTGTAGTGGCCTTGCTCTTTGTTTGATTAAAGTGTTAGCAGCAAATGTCTTAGGTAAAGCGAGTCTAATGCATAAGACTAACGCTCTGAGCCAGTGTCATTTGTTTTGTTTGTAAAAGCTTATCAGGCATATATAATTTATCAATAGACAATACTTACTAAACTAAGGTCTATGCTTTTAATAACAAACTAACAAATAAACTCTATAAAACTATTACGAGTATCGTTTGCGCCTGTTTACGGAGTTCAAGTTTAAAGCTCAATAAACTTACAAAGAGTTAGAAGCAGGAAATGTATTTTTGCAAAATACTTATAAATTTCCCATCTCTTGGCTGTAAGTTTTCAAATAAAACGGTATAACATTGCACAAACGGACAAAAACACTGAAGAAGCCAAACTGCACGATGGGAACTTTCACTGTGCTAAGCTGTCGATAAAGATGTAGATCCCTGTCTTGTCCTGCAGTCAGGCCAAAAGTGGGCGAAACTTGTTAAATAAGACTTCTAAATTCATTTGCTCCATACGCAACTTAACACCGAGAAAAACCAAAAGCGGCATCAAAAACTTTTTGGCCCGCAAAAAAGTGCAGGACGACGTGGCGCTTGAAAATAGTATGGTACCAAAACTGGTTATACCCTTCCTAAGCAAATGGATGTAAATGTAATTTTAGTGCAATAATAATACCTACCAGATGAATCAAAGTATGCAAGTTTTGAATGTTTTCATTCTACTTATGAAATGAATATAATAAAAGCGAAACCAAATGTGAAACAAATGAAACATACATCAATGTTACACCCTTTTTGTGCCCATTTATTCGCTTGAAAACATACAGCAAATACAGAAAAGTTCATATTCTTTAAATGTATAATTATTATAATAATCCTTGTGTAGCAAATCTGCCGGTAAGTTGTACAACTCTCCAGTTAGGGTCGAAAAATGAGCGAAACACAATAAACAACTTCATCAAATGCTTGTGGCTGCAATTCCCCGTTGTAGTAGCCTGTGCAAATATTTTCGGCAATCCCGAAAGCGCAAAGAAAATAGAGGAGTCTGGAAAACTTTTCGCTGGGCTGCAGCTTATATAAATAGGGCGTTTGGCGATGGGGGCGTGAAGGTCAAAGGCATCACAATGGTCGTCGTCATCGCTTGGCCACCTAAAAGTATGCAACACTTTCTCAAGTTGCCCACCCCTCATTTCGTTGCTGATTCCTTACAAGTTTTGTTCCTTGTGCATTTTCATTAAATAGTGTTGTTCGCCATTGTTGCCGGCGCTGTACTTTGCATATTTTAACTGCTTATGGCTCGTTCTGACACGCCTCCGCCATGCAACATGGTGGAATTGGAAAGGGGGCGGCACCCCAGAACATTGTAATAAAAGACAAACTTTCTTTTCGTCGGCAAAAAATTACTTTTGTCTTTCTTATTATCATGTTGCGGCTGCTTCTATTTGTTTATTGTTTTCGTGGGAGCGAGGAGGGGATATAGGTGGCATGTAATACGCGGGATTAGTTGCCGTTGAAAAGCGGTGGCCATGTTTTCATAGACAATATTATTTCGAAAACAAACTGTACCATGCTAATCTGTCTTATTAGATGGACAATACAGAAATTCGACTTTTAGTAGCAGTTACGAATCATTTTTGAAATATTATTATTCGTCAAACAGGTAATAGATTTGCGTTAAGTAGTTTCTAAATCACGTCGATGTCTAAGATTGTTACATAGATAGGGAGCAAGTTGCACTTTATGATATTCTGAATTTGCGTATATGTTCCAAATGTCACAGACATTTTTTATGATTATAGTAAAGTAGAAAAGAAATTATTATATGGTGGTCATTTCCTAACTTAATATATTTATTGATAAATATATTCTTTTATAATTTTTATATTTATCAAAAAGCAGTTTTATCCAGCAATGAAATCAATTTCAAGAGTAACCTGTCTTGGTTTCTCCAGTGTAATTGCATGAAAATTGTGACATCACATTGGAGCCATCATTGCGAATTCAGCAACGAGCAAGAACACGAAATGTTCTTCCATTTAGTTGCGCCAAGGACAATCTGCCGCAGCAAGTGCATTTGTTCGCGATGTAATTTGTTTCATTGCCAATTGTCTTGTCGTGTGCCGTCTCTTGACTGGCTTTTTATGACTCTTGCCAGCGGCGGGTTTTATGGCCCAAACACGGCCACGCCGTCAAAGGGGCGGCTATGGCCAAGAGCCGCTGCAAACGCGGCCCAGTCCGACTGTCTGCCACTCGACCCTTGACGGCTGTCGAGGGTTTTCCTAACTTAATTTGCAACAACTGCGCTGGCAGGACTTTTAGGTGTGGCCAGCTGTGGGGTAAACATTTTGTTGCCGGCTTTCCGCTGTTCTCATCTGACTTAATTGGCTTATGAAGTCAGTCCCCCAAGCCGGTGTCTGGTCTAGGCTCCCCGGCCATTGAAATAATTATTACAAATAACTATTCAGCGCGTTCAAGTGTTGCACAATTAAGTGTCATTAGCGAAAAATGCATATATATACCAGCTAATCCTGGTCGCCGAGGGACTTTCGGATCCCAGTGTTTGCTGCGGGCATTTAATTAGCATCAAATTACTTTTATTCACACTCCAATGCGCGGGGGCATATGTTGCACCTATTTTTCCCGTTCCCTTGGCTTCGAAGGGAAATGAAAATGTGGAGCTCATTTATGGTTAATTAATCCATGCGATTACATGGTTGTGTGTAGTCGTTGAAAAGGAGCCAGCTTAATTAAAGACATTACTGACATGTCGGATTATTAACACTTCTTTGGCTCGCTGATTTCGAGAAGCTCGCGGGAAACTAAAAACAAAAGTTAAGGGGAGCTCATAATACATATCCCTTATTACCCTGGTTAAATACATATAGGAAATAGTCTGATTTTAAAGAAAGTTAAGTAAACGGAAACATTGGTGTATCGTGTTTGGGGTGAAATGATTAAGTGGTACTACGCGGCGAATGCGTACCATTTAAACGCCGTTGAGGAAATTAAATTAAGGGCAACTAACTGCAGCACATGTCAAACTAACAAACTTATGCCGACGATTTGGCACGAGGGGAGCCCTGTTTTTAATTAACGATGTACGAAGCTAAATTGAAAAATTTGATTAAAAAGTTTTTTGCCCCGCCGCAGCGGAGGCAAGAAAGTGGATTTTCAAGTACGAATGGGGGGTGCATTTCCATAAGGGTGCAAAATGGTGGCTTCGTTTGTAGTGCCAACGAAATTCTAGTTAGTTTGGCCTTACAAATGTTTTAACATCATTTTATTTGCAGTATGCAAAAACTGCTCCACGCACTTCAGCGGCTAAATATGTGTGTGTGTGTGGGTGTGTCTGTGAGCGGATGTGGGGCGGTGGGGCGTGGCTGGCATTAACACTTGTAGTGTCAGTGTCGCATGTCGCTGCCTGCGAAGCTGTTAAACTAAATACACGCTGTCTGGGGCCTTGCATCAGCTCACTCACGAGTATTTCCCGTTCTCTTCTGCGGGTGTATACGTTTTGGGTGTGTGTGTGTGACGTACTTCCGGTTCGTTGCTTTCACCAACACTCGCGCACACCTCCTTTACATGCATTCTATTTCAGATATACTCATATTTGTCGCTGTGTGGTGGCAAATTGTCGCATGCAGCAAGCACGCAATTAGGAGTTGCTCAGTTCACTTTTTTATTTCCACCTGCCTGATATTTTACATTTCTTGCAACTTGCCGCTGATATGCAAATTCAGGTAGAGCACCAAAAAACAATCAAGTGTACTTTTAGTGGGAGAACAGAAATTTCAATTGAAATTGAAGGGAAAATCACATGAAAATACATGTGTTGGTTAAATATTTAATTGCTGCTGTACAAATGAATCTGAATCTAACAGCTTTGCATCAAGTAAATTAAATGACTAAAACACAATTGGAAAGTTGTTAACTCCTAAACAATCAAAATTGATTTGACTTCTATGACATAATTTATATATTTCTCTATTAAAAATGAAAATACGTTTGAAAGTTTTCTATTTCTGAAGTTACCCACACATCTTAATCATAGGTTGATTAAGGACTGATTTAATTGATTTGTTTACAAACCTGTAATCACACCAATTATATTTTTTGAAACTAATCATCTTTCTATACGAACAAAAATCCAAGTCAAATCAATCTGAAATCTATGGGTTTCCGAGTCCGATAAGCTTGCATCAGTGCACTGCAGTGGAGTATATTTGGAGCCTTGCTTAGCATACTTATTGGGGCATTTTGCGGTGATGCATTTGCGCCAGTGGCACTCACACACGAACACACGCCCGCAGCCATTTGCATCTGCGTGAATGTATTAAACATGAGGCAAATGAAAAGCGGAAGTGCCAACCAGGCGGCGAGCGATTTTCGCGGTCTCTTTCGCCGATGGCAGAAGTCAGTGCGGAATATGAAGGAAAACTCAGGCCACCGCACCACACCGCCATTTGCGGTTGCATTTTGTACCCCTTCCGCATTTATTACTCATGCAAAGAATGCACCAAGGAGCGTATTTCGGTCGCCAAGGGAGAGCGGGTGGGGTTGGGGGATATTGGGGGCGGGATCTCCGGCGACTGTTTGAAATTCATGACTTGTTTAGTGCACATGCCGCATAATGTTGCATACATTTGGAGCGGTTGGCGGCAGTGCCGCGGGCTTATTGCAGCTGGCACTATTTGCTGTTTTTGCTGCTGTTATTACCGCTTCTGTTGCTGGTGTTGTTGGTATTGTTTCGAAATGAGGAGCACCGCACAAATATGCAAGCAAGCCAGAATGTATGTGAGAAGGTGCGTCACAAAACTATATGGTGTGCTAACAAAAGTCCAATGAGCATCTCATACTTCACTTTACAAACTAAGGAAGGTTATAAGTCAATACCTGATAGCAAACCATTAAATTCTATAAAGAAAATAGAAGAATAGAAGTTTATCTGACAATAAATAGATCATTATTGGGGCAAATAGCTGCCTTGTTATGTCGCGCACCTTTTGCAGTCATGCACACTTAAGCCAACATAAGTACTACTGTATTTGGATAATATTTATGCATTTTCACATAAATGTGTGTGCGTAAGATGTGCATTCATGGCTTCGACTTGTTTTGCATGCTAATTGCCTTTGACGTTGAATGAAAGAGATAGAGGAGCAAACAAAGAAAGAGAGGGAGCACATCTGTCTACAGCACTCATAAATTGCTCGCATGCTTTTGATTATGTGCGAAAATGGTTCATAGTGCGTCTTGATAAACCAATTTCGAATTTTAATTAACTATTAAGCTGCCGATCGATTCGATTTAAAAACGAAATATGTGAGGAAATATTTTACTTTTCTTATTTTTTGCGTATGTATGTTTAGGAAAAAATTCTATATTTTCTATTTGCCTGCGGCAAAAACAAAAATATTTTGTGTGAGAAGTTCAATCTTTGCTAGCCAAATCATTTTCCAGTTGCGCACAAAAATATGCATTTGAACAAAAATTAAACCATGATTTGGAAATTATTCCTTCGCAACCAAATGTTTGCTTCGAAATTGAAGCACGTTGGCGAATTGTGTTGCATAATTTACTGCAGGCACTGTGCGTTTTGCAATCGTGTACTGCCGCTATTTACCGCCACCATTTCCCAATCCCAACCTGGGCTAATGGCTCTCTGCATATTTCATCACATTAAGTGCCAAAACAACGCATAATCAACTTCCATGAACCCCTTGCCCTATTGTAGGTCTATTTCAGTGAGGTTAAGGCGCACTCTTCGTGTAACTGAATCAAATTCCGCTCCCAATGCTGCACCATCTAACATACATACTACCGCAAAATGTTGCAAACTGGAAATTCACCCCATTATCAATGCAACTGGGCTGGTTAAGTTCCCATCGCTTTCGCATCGAATATCCCGATTTTTCCACACCCACTCGCCACCCATCGATTGCACTAATTATACAGCTAAACAATTTTGTATAGCGGTGGTCTTTTGTTTATGCGACTAAACGAATATTGTATCAGCTGTGCGCAAAGATCCGATAGCCACAAATTGGTTGCATAAACTTATATACTCTGGTTTACCGCAAAAATTACAGATTAATTATAGTTAAGTAAAGAATTTTATAATCTTAGCGAAACTAAGCAGAGCTACTTAAATGAGATCATATGTTACATTTGACAATTTTACAACACATTCTAAATCATTCTTTAAATATTTGCGCATTACTATTTTTGCTCATTTTATTTTTGTTTGCGTTAATATGAGCTGTCTTAATTCACACATCCCTTGATTCCGCTATTTAATTGATCGATGATTGCATAAAACTCGTAAACAAAAAATATAAAGATAAGTTCGAACGGAACAATTAATCAGTGAATCAGTGAATGTGAATAAAAAAAACTTGCTGATTGAAGTGCAGTCAGTGCTGACGACTACCTTTCACTTGGTTTTACGTTCTTCAAAAATAATTTGTCATAAAGTGCAGGGGCAATAGGTATAATTATATTATAGACACGGCGGCTGGGTGTTTCTAAGCCCTCGAGATTAGCACATGCCATAAATTCATTTATGTCCACATAATCCATTCCTCACAAACACACCCGGCCATAACCGTAAAGACATTCATACATTAGCTCAGACAGTGCTCATGATCTGAATCAGCTTTACTCGGAAATTCTGGCCCAAAGCAATTGCCCTGTGAAATTTGCATGGGATGCAGTTATGAATTTATTTATGACTCTTGTTCTCCGGATGCCTGTGCTCGTGTTTACCTCTCTTTTGTCCTCCTCAGTTTTGTAATCCTTTTCAGAATTTTATTTGCTTTCCATATACACATTTAAAAATTTGCACAGCCATGACCAAAAATAGCAGAGCCAAAAATATATCTTTACTATCTGGGCAATGTGCAACGCATTCGTTGTGAGACCATTAATTCAAACCTAAGGCAAATCACAGAAATTTTATTATAAACAAATTAACAGTTTGCACTGCATTCATTCTAAAGGGATTCATGAATGCACGGGGGTGTTTTAACATTCGCTAATGAAATCATGTCTCACATATATTCGAATATTTATACTCTATTTGTATTAAACTTGGAAAACGGTTTGCATTGAAGAGATAATTTCCTAGCACTTACCTATTCAAATTAATGTTACTACTCAAATTATTAAACTGCTGTACAAACAACATTTGGGAATTCAGATAAATAATTTTTATACTTTTTCATGACAAAATATCACTAAAATTTTATAGATCTTTGCTATCTACGTGGGCATATCTGTGTTCTTTCCCATAATTTGTTGTGAGATTTGCCGCAGGATGGGTGGTCCAAACTTTTTATTCATTTTTTCAATTTCTCAAGCAAATGCGTTTTGTTTATAAAACAAAAAAAAAAAAATTGCATATATAAGTACATAACCATTTGCGAAAATTGTCTGATTGAATAATTGGTTTTTTTAAATGGAATTTGAAAAGAAAGTGTGAGAAAAATATATATGTACCTTAAGAATGTATTCGTTTATCATAAAATAAATAAATAATTAACATGTTATTTAATATAATTTCATATGTAATACATATATACATATACGGAAATTTCAATTAATTTAGTTAAGCAATTAAAGATTTCTGATTAATTAAAATATTAAACAATATTCTGAGCTGTAAATAAATCCCCTAGAATTTGATATGCAAATGTTCTATATTAATTGTAAATAAATATCCTTATTGTAAATGCTAGCTATTCTTAATATTTATTTTTATGAAAACCATTATTATGTTATGTTTATGATTATGTATGTGTGCAGAACATTAAAGACGACCCTCGTTTAGCCGTTTTCAGGCCGGTCTCTTGGTTTTAAAAAGAGAGCCGAAGCGAGAACTTTATCTTTATATTATCTGATTTTGCTGCCTTTTCATTAATTCTAACCCACTGATAAAACACGAAAAAGAAAACCAAGGGCTGATTGTGCAGCGAGCGATTGATGGAAGTCCGCCGTCGACGTCGGCGCTCCGACGAGGGATCATAGAGGGAGGTTCTCCGGTTCCAGTTCGGGATCGTTGGAATCAGTCGTTGGGAGGCCTTTTTCGCGTGAAGATCGCAGCGAGGAAGTGCTCGGAATCTTTTCAGTCATATTGTGTGCCTGCGCTTGTGGTAAAGTTTCGTTTGATTATGTACATGGTGTTGAAATTAAATTAAAATATAATTAAAGACAGCTAACAAATTTAGATTGTTAAATAACACTACTTAAATATAGCTGAAACTCTGTTTATTATGCGCCATAAATATTGTTCAATGCAAACAATACGCAAGACAAAGGGCATAAAAAAAGGGAGTAAAAGTCGCATAATTGATTCGTTTATGCAAACTCTGCGAAATTAATCTATGAATATTCAACATGTTAAGCCATTTAAAAACAACAAAAACTTCAACTGATTGGCCATTTAACATTTTGTTTATTTGATTTAATTTCTTTGTTATGTTTGCTTATTTGTTGTAAAATCAGCCTGCTGAATGAAAATCATTTAGATATTAAAAAAGAGCGTGCAGCGATGTCTTTGTGTTGTTGAGAACCACCAGCTGATTACTTATTTTTAACTCAGCTTTCTTTTATGTCCAAATTTTAGTTCTCTTTAGTTGTGTCTCTTAAAAAATTATATGTTTCGGAGAGTATGTTATCACACGTGATATATGTATGTACGTACTCACAATTTTGTGCTCAACGAACCAAAGACATTTTTCTTTTAGTGGTCTTTTGTAGCTTTATTTTTAAAATTCTTAGTCTATTATATTTTTTTTATATTCTTATATATTCATATTTAGTCTTTGAATTATTATTATAATTATTATAATTATTATTACAATTAGCTTATTGAAAGTTTACGTAGTAATAAATAAATGTGCTTATTCTTTCCGCTTTCCCCGTTGATTTTGGCAAAATGTTTACCGCTAATGCGTATTATTTATTATTGTTTTAAATCTTCTTCAGTACACTGCTCTGAAAAGTATTTAATCTAATGATTTGCGTGAAAAAAAATTATGGTGGAAATTACGTAATTTATAACATTGCATTTGATCCATAAATAGTTAACATTCAATTATTTATGCAGAGTCTGACGAATCCCTCTAAAGAGGTCGGACCATATCATAAAGATTAAACGTGTATAGATTGCTCATTTCCAAGTCATTCATAAGTCTGATTAACTGCTTAACAATTTGCCCTTATCGGTCAGAAGTTGTAATCCAATCTGAAGTAGTTTGAACCGAATGGAAGTGAATGGTTTTATAATATTCACTTCCTTGTCCTGACCGATAAATTTATAGATTAATTAGGGACTTTTTTGAAACTTTATTGTAGTGACTTCTGTTGGTATTAAGAATGGTTCAGTTGCAAAAAATAATAAATCACTCATATCTTCGTTCTGTTGATACGAAACGCACTACATTCATTAAAAATATTGTATCTCGAGCAAAGTGAAGTCCAGTGAAACGGATTAATGCATTTTTCCGATTAAAAATCCGTTTAAATTTACCGATGAGTGGGCGTTGTTGTGGCTGAATAGGAATGGACTTTAATTCTTTCATCAAAGAGATTAGTTTCAAAGCGATTGATATGGGCATCAAAGGCGGAATCCTGTAAACAGAAAATTGTTATTCTATATTGCAATCGAATTGTGATGTAAATGAGCTACGATTAATTACGTTATGTGACTAATGAATAAAAAGTAGTGTATGCATTTTATAAACACAATGTATTGTAGTACTCACTCTTTCCATACTGGTGTGATACTCGGTCTCGGCTTTCAGAAAGGCAGCCACACTTCTATTGACTTCCGACTTCATTTTCGGGCTAAAATGAGAATCAATGTCTTCCTCAATGAATGTTGTCCGTGGACGCCTCGTCCTGCCCTCCTTTGATTGATTTCTCAAGTCTCTATATGCCCCCTCATTTCGATCCTTTTCTTTGCGGATCTCTGTGCGCTCGTGGTCGATGCGCAACTTGATTGCTTCTATCATGGTTATGGGATCCACCGGATATGGTTTCTCCGGAACTGGTCCTGCAAAAGCGATCTCCCTGGAGTACTCGTTGAAATTCTCACTTCCATCGAGACTAGCTTGTATAACGCCAGGACAATAGAGATCATTTACAAAGGTTTCGTGAAACTCGTTCTGAATGCGCTCAACCAAACGATCCTCAGCTTTTAGAGATTTAATCAGTGATATTGATTTATTAGAGTTAATTATAGTAAACGTACGTGTTCGAACGGGCACTCGCATTGAACGTCTTCCCACGGAAGAACTTCTCTTAGTTTTCACCAGCGAAGTTGGCTATCAAAACAAGGATTATTTTAGATGGCTAGCTACCACGCAAATTATGAACTTACAGACGAGCACGACCTGCCTGACATTAATTGAGACATTTCCATAAAGCTTTGATTTCTGGAGGCAGACGTGCCTGCACAACAGGCATAGTTTTGACTATCTCCCATACTTTTGTCACAGGCAGTAGAGCCACGACTACAGCAACCATATTGACTTTTGGGGGAATCCGAGTAATGTTTTGTATTTTTACTCATAGATTGCTCACAAGTGGATGCCTGATTCCTAGAGACATCTTGGCAAATGCCTTGCGACTGCTTATAATGAACATTCATAAAGAAAAGGGTTAAAAAATGTGATTCGGATCTATTGTTTTAAATGAGGCATTTAAAAACCACATTCAAAAACACCAAATTTTGCTTGGATAATTAAACTTACATTTCTGAGATCCTGGTTTGCCTGTGGTTTACATCTAGCGTTTCGCAAAGTCTCTGGTGGCTGAAGATAACTTGTTTCGTTAGTTGTGGTTTCGTACTGGATTTTAAAGAGAAATTAAAAATTTAAAAAAAATGTAACATTAGAATAGTGATATCAAACGTCATGATTTTTGGGATATGGCAACATACCTTCGTTTGATTGCGCACCATTTCTGGTGTTTGATCGCACTCAATAATTGATCGTGAGGCCTTTTTGAAAGTATACAAAAATATTTAAACTTAGTAAGTACAAATAATTTTCTACATACATTTTGTTGCTGGCGAGAGTTGCATTTCTGACAATTTGGTTTTGTTTGCAGGCGGGATTGCTGGTCACGTTCATCTTGATTTATTCTCGTGCTATTGAGATCAGGTGCCTGTTTAATGTGTTTGAAAATTGCATAGATTTAGAGACTTCGGATTTTGATAACTTACAAATACAATAGGATCTTCATCTTCCAACCAAGATATATTCTCTTGATTCTGCTGCCTAGCTTGCTGTTGTTGAATTTTTTGCAACAGCAATTGGCGTCTTTGAAACTCCCCATAGTTCATGCCAACTTGAGAACTATTATTCCAATCGATTGAGGTGTTATTTCTGCAGCTAGTAGCTGTATCATGATTATTGCTCTGATCGGCGGGACAACGGTTTCCTCTCGGTACTTTTAACTCACACTTTTGGTATTAGTATTTTAATATCAATTTACGAATATATTTGTTTATTTTTCAACATACCGGTGTATGCGGTTTGATCCTTTTGACCGAGTGCTGAAATTTTATATTTTTTCGAATGGCTTAAGTCTTTTAGTTTAGTCACTTACGTTGTGGGTGGTATTTTGATGATTAGACTTATCATTTCTATAATTGTACCTGGGGACGCTATGGGATCGGGAATGCTGAGATAAGTTGACTAGAGGTTGAAAGTGAGGTAAAGAATTTTGTGGAATCTGAATGGGTGTGCTATTATTCGGGCACTCCGGCATGTTGCAACATTGCTAAAATTCAAAGATTCGCATAAAAAATGTTTGTAAATAAGGAATTATACTCACATATTCATCGTCCTTGTTATATCTGGGCGAGAGCTATAATTTAACATTATAATTTAGAAAGTATAAGTTTTTTTAATGAATCATTACCACATGCTGTGTCACTGGCGACTCTTTCTGTCTGCTGGCATCGAGGGTATGTTGGTATTGGGGTTCTTCAAATGGTTCAACAGGGTTGCGTGGCATTGAGAATCGACTAACGGTAGGACAGGGATCGAAGCTGTCGTCGTCGCTGATGGGATGCGTCCCTTGAAAAATCCTCTGGCTGGGATTTCGGGTTGAACTTGCTTCGTTCAGATCCTTCTGGTTTCCCAAAAACCGATTGAATGCCAAATACAGCTCATCGGGCAGCAGAACAGAATTCCTAACAATATCCACACATCCATTTTAGATTATAATCTTTTAATTATCAGACAAAAACTCCTATACTTACACACAGTCTAAAAAATCGGAGAACAGTTTTGCTGATTTAAAATCAATTGGATGACCAAAAATATGTGTGTAAGTGTTGTTATATTTAGAATAACTTAATTGGGTTCCAGAACTGTTGCAAAAATTGTATTTGCAATAACCTTTTAAATTCTGAATTTACATGGTATGTGTAAAGTTACAAAAGTTTTTTGGAAATTGGTTGAACATTTTTGATAAGGAAGGTTGATGCTTGACTACGTTTTGAATTGTTTCCAACTGCGTTTTTACCATGTAACCGGAATAAATTTCAACAAAATGCTATTTAAAATGTTTTACTTTGCTCTAATTTAAGAACATATTTATTGTTAAATATTGCTTAAAGAAATTACACCATGAGTACATGCTGACTCTAAATTCTCAGGGGCAGCACACGAGATTTACCTAATTTGCTGTTATTCGCTCCCTACATCAGCAATCCATTATCCTTTTGGCCTAATCCCTCATCGCTGTCATCTCTACGGTGCCCGCTTCCGTTTGTTCATTAGGCAAATGCAGCAATTTCAGCTCGACAAACGCCAAATCGTTTGTCTCAGCCGTATTCGCATCCGCACCCCTATCCGCATCCGTGTTTGTCAGTTGGGGGGAAGGACATCTGCCGGCCCGCTTCAAGTGGGCGTCCAGTTGTGCGAGGAATGTGGGCGTGGCATGTGCGTTACGCGTGAAATCCAATTCCCGCAAACTGGCCGCCTGGGTGGCTAGGAAGCGGAGGAGGGACCGCACGGCCTGCGGTCGCTGTGGCATCCACTTGACGCTCCCGTCCGCCACATCATAGTGCACCGTCAGCTGCGAGTGCCAGGCAAAGGATTGCAGGCGGAATACCTCCTCCACGTCGACGACTGGCAGGCAGTCATCCAGTCGACACTGCATACGGAGACCCACAATCCGACAATTGCGACCCCGAATTTGCTGCAGGCACGCGGACAAAGTTCCTGTGCCACTGCAATTCGCCTTGCCATCATTGTATAGGTGGGCGTGCTCGGAATTTTGACACAGAAAAGCTGTCAATAGGCGCAGTCGGGACAATTGAAAGATCTGAGAAACGCAGGCGGTAACCATACAAGCTGGAAGTTTCAGGATCTCCAGATTTCTGGGATACTGGTACCTCTGTTGGCTGCAGTTCCAACTAGAGCGCATTTCAAATGCTCTTAGGTTTTTAAGATTTTCAAACATGAAATCCACATCAAGGGGTGTTAAACCCTCACACTCGCCAAGCGTAAGGTCCACCACATTGGGGCACAGGTGGGGGAGTCTCTGTATTACCAATGTATTGCTTTTCGTGAAACTAAGTATCTGCAAATGGATGAGGCTTTGTTGCATCCGCTTGAGCCACTTCCGGCATCCTTCGCCGGTTCCTGGCAGGTTAATTAAGGCTCTTGTTCGCCAGCCTAAGTGATCCAATATTTGAGCCAGCTCGTCGGGCTTTAGAAGGTTTAATTGCTGCTCCCAAAGAAAATCAAACAGCTTGGCGTATCTGTTGGACCACAATTGGAGTATCAAGCTCGAAAATCGCTCCTCCTGCACTTCCATCAGTCTCAGTTGGTCTCCCAGCGCTAGATGTTCGCAAATCATTAGCAGACAGTCGTCGTCCAGCTCCATTAGCCGCCGATTCCTGGGTGGCTCTCCGTGGGCAATGGTTATGCTCGTCTTGAATCGCATCCTATTCGATCTGCTGCAGCTGAGCAAGCCCGCTCGACTGAGCAGGAAGCGCGTGGCATGTGTCTGGCCGATTTCTGAGCTATATATGTCCATTGTCTGAACCCCCGTTATGTCTGAATCAGGGTCGCCTGCGGCGGTTGCATGTAATCGCAGCTGGCAGTGCGTGCAACCAGCGCATGTGTCCCCGATTATAGAGATCTCGTGGCACAGTGGGGCAAGGGTTGCTCGAAAGGGGTAGGAGTATACGTATTATATTTGTTATGCAATATATATACGATATGTTACTACCACCATTTGAGGGTCAATTCTCTAATTAGTTAAACATAACAGATTGTAATTTGCCAAAAATATAAATTTTCTTGTTTTAGAACTTTATTTTAATTTGTTTGAGTAAATTTTTGCAATTATTTCTATGCTCTATTAATTGAGCTACAAACATTTACGTATTTTTTCACTATTGTTGTCCAGTGTAAGTTTATCTGACATACTAACTAATGTAATTATTTGACGTTCAAGAATATTTGAAAATAAATATGTAAATAATAAATATCTTCAAGCACACTGTAGCCACTGCACAATTGTAAACACCACCCCCTTTTCGCTTCCCTCCTGGTGGTGGTCGATAAGTACAACCCCTGACAAACTTTCCACGGGTGAAGAGAGTTCTCAGAGCGATACTCTCTCTCAGATTGTGCATTATCGCTGTATAGGCGAAAGGCAAGGAACATGAGATGGAAAGACCTCTTCAGCGAACAAATGGGAGTTGGTCTATTTTTATATATCCCCCTCACAACTCGAACTACACATGTGGCCAAGGCCAAGGCGATATGATTACACATAGATGTTTATTGGAGACGGGGAGTTCAAATTTCAAGTGGTTCTGAATAACGGACCTGGATCGAAACAAATCACAATTGTTTTAAAATTCGATAATGGGACTGTCGTAAACAAAGCACTGCCATTACACTGACAACTGATATGGCAATCTTTAAACCCTTTTCAGTGGATTTCCTTGTATTGTTACTAGTCAATAAAGACTGAAAAAATTTTCTTCTGAAATCAATTTGTTTTATGAATAGTCATCATTCCAAATTGGTAGTATGTTACCATTTATTTTTAACGTGATTTATAATCTTAAATGGCGTCTGTCTTCCGATCATTTTGACCTCACTGTTGAAAAGGAATCGCAATATCCTTTGCTATTCGTCTCTAAGTGGAGTGTTCATGTTACATGATGTTAACACTTGAATATTATGTCAGGTAAAATGTTTTGGTAAGCATATTAGGCATTTTAGGGCACCAAATTTAAAAAAATTGGTTTAGATCTCAAAATTCTTTGATTTTATTAATCGCGACAATGGGGGATGTGGAGTTTCAGGATGCCCAAGAGACAAGGCGAACTCCACAGAGTGCAATGAGAATGATCCGCATGGAACTCGACGAGGAGGAGAATCGCCGGCAATTGTCGACCAGTAAATATGGTGGCGTCTGCTTTCACGTGGCCATAGCCGTCATGCTTTGTGTTATGGTGTTGGTGCTAATTTGTTCGGCTCCCCTTGGAGAAAACATGTCCCATCTTACGTCCGAGGAGCGGCACGCTCGCCTGAGGCAGATTTACGTTGAGAAAGAGCGCCGGCAAAGACTTGGCAGCGGGATGGGCTTGAGTCCGCTGGAGGAGGAGGCCAATGATCGCCTCATGGCCATTAGGCAGGTGGACGAGGAGTTTTATAATCTCTGGAGGAACTATCACTCCCAGCCACCGCCGTTTCTCAAACATCTGAACATCATCGATACGAATCTTTATGCGGCGCTTAAGAGCATGCCCAAGGGCGGACTCCTTCACGTCCACGATTCGGGAATGCTGAGAACGGAAGTCCTCATCGATTTGACATACCGCGATAACCTGTGGGTCTGCGTTAACATGGAACAAGGTTTCGAGGACTTCCGATTCTCCAAAAACTTTCCTCACATCCCGCCCGCTGAGGACTACCAATGCAATTGGATGCTGATGAGTAACTTCTTCCAGTTCGAGTCTCCGTTAGAATTCGAGAACAGGTTGAGGAAAATTCTCACTGTCCGGCCGGAGGGGTATAAGAGTTCCTCCGAGTTGGCGCGACACTTAAGACGCCACCAACGCATCATCCATGGACTGATCACATTCCGTCCGATCTGGAGTGAATTTATATTTACCATGCTGAGCGATTTCTATGCCGACGGGGTGCAATATGTAGAGCTGCGTTCCTCGCTGCCAATTGTAAGTGCGGATATGAGCTGGAGATAATCCAGCAACATTTATTCCAATCTGGAATATTTACTTCTTGGCATTATAAACTTCTTGAAAAGCAGTTAAAAATGCTTTCATAGCTTGGTAATCATTCAATTTTAAAATTTTTCCCTGCCTTTATCTAGATGTACGATCTGGATGGAAATAACTTTACTATTTTGGAAACGGCGGAGGCCTTAGTTTCAGTATCGAATATTTTTAAGAATAGCTTCAAAGATTTTATCGGAATTAAGCTGATCTACGCTCCTTCTAGGAACTTAAATGACAGTCGCATGGATGAGTATTTGGAAAATGCACGTCTGCTTAAGGTAGTCAAAGATTTTGTCTGTAGCCCTTTGAATCCTTATTTAACCTTCATCATCGACAGTTGCATTATCCGAATTTCTTTGCTGGATTTGATCTTAACACCTTTGGTGACGAGTGCAATTTACCACTTTTAGAAAATGTTACTCAACTGTTAAGGATCGGCAAAAATATTGACTTCTATTTCCATGCGGGAGAGTCTCGATGTCCGGATAGTTCCCGCCCAGATGCGAATCTTTTGGAGGCATTATTGTTGCAAAGTAAACGGATCGCGAATGCCGTGAATCTACCCTTTCATCCGGAGATTATGAAGGTCATGAAAAGGCTTAGTATAGCCGTGGAGATCTGTCCCCTGTCCAACCATTATCTGCAATACTTTAACGATTTTCGTCAACATCCGGCGGCGTATCTGATTGCCGCCGGATTTCCAATTGTAATTGGGTCGGACTATCCGTGTTTCTGGAACTCCGCCCCTCTGACCGACGACTTCTATGTGGCCTTCGTGGGCGTGATTAGTGGGTGGGGCAATTTGCGCCTCCTAAAGCAGTTTGCCCTCAATTCGTTTCTGTTTAGCTCCCTCAGCGAAACGGAGAAGAATATGGCCGTATCCAAGTGGCAGTGCAGCTGGAACCGATGGGTCAGAAACTTGGTCAATAGTAGCGGATACTAATAAGTAATTGTCGAATCATTAACAAAAATTGTATTAAAAAATTAATGGGCGAACAAAAAGGTGTTTACTAAGACATTTTAGCTATATTTTAGTTTATGTATATTTGTACATAATTAACTACATAATGAAAAAAACCTCTTTTATTCTTGGTATAATTAGGAGCAATTTAAGTTTTATATCCATTTAAATACGTATATTTAGCTTTGATAAGAGGTCTTAGTTTTTTATATGTATATGTAGAGCAACTTTTTCAGCTTTATCAATGCATAATTTTATAAGAATGGGTTATTTTGCCTTCGAGGGCATTGCTTTCCGGTTTATCGAGAGTGGCCAATAAAGTGACCAACAGCACGGCACTTGAATGTCAGGGATATAGCCATGGGCAGGGTTAAGTAATCTAATCGCCGGCTACTCGTAAATCAAGATGCCAGATTGGGCGATTGTGGGCGATTATCTGGATGGCAGGTTGCCAAACCACACGCGCCCATTTGAATGCGTGTTAAATCAAAGATAATGCCGAACCGCCAATCGTTTCAGATAGGGCGCTACATCGAAACCAAAATCGGAGCTCCTCAATCGCCGCAGACGTCAGTTGCTGAGTGGACCTAGTCGCGATCGGACCCAAACGGAATCTACCGCTCATCATGTCGCCAGTCATCCGCCGTAATCTTATCGCCTGGCTAACTTTGGGCCTGTGCGTCTGTCTTAGCTTCGGACCGGGTCCGGTGGAATCACGCACTCGCCCGAAGAACCAGGTTGATAGAAAGCTGTTGACGATCTATGGCAGCACGCCCCACGTGGAAGCCCTTCTGGGTCCAGGTCGTCCCACGCCGGATACCTACAAGACGTTAAGAAGCGCCTTCTTCCGGTTCGAGGAATCACGCTCATTGGGCCATGACCTGGAGCTAAACAGCAAGGAAATTAAGGCTAACGAAACCATTATGAAGGCCAAGTTAAATGAGTTTGACGAAGGCCTGGTAACCCCTCACCTCTTCAAGCCCTCACAGCACATATTTGATGTGTTGGACGGCATCCGGAACACCGATCTCTTCAAGCTGCTGAAAAAGATGCCCAAGGGCGCGGTTCTTCATGCCCACGATACGGCGCTCTGCAGCACAGCGGCCATCATCAACCTGACCTACTATGAGCATCTCTGGTCCTGCCAGCAGGATGGTGATCTTAGCGCCTCCGCCCTAAGGTTTTCCAAGGATAAGCCACAGGCCCTGAGTGACTGCGATTGGAGTCTGCTCTCCGATGTGCGAGCCAAATACGGAGCTGACAAGGTCGACGACTATCTGGCTGAGAGGCTCACCCTGTATCCCACCAAGAAGTTCGAGGACAACAACGCCGCCTGGTCCAAGTTCATGACCATTTTCAATCTGCTCGACGGTCTGGTGATGTACGCCCCCGTCTGGGCGGACTACTACTACAAAGCCCTGGAGGAGTTCTACGAAGATGGTGTTCTATACTTGGAATTCCGATCAGTTCTTCCCACGGTAAGTATATTATAAACAATATTTATTGGGCCTATACCGACAATAGTAATTTTTGTACACAACATTATTGCAATTTTCTGCAGCTATATGACATGGATGGAAATGAGTTTACTCCTATGGATACAGTGCGCATCTATGTGGAAACCTTGGAGAAGTTTAAGGAGGCTCATCCAGATTTCATTGGTTCAAGGATGATCTACGCTCCTATACGTAATACGAATGCTGAGGGCGTAACTGGCTATATCCAAACCCTTAAACAAATTAAGGTAAGATTTATTTAAAACTTAGAGTTATGGTCCTAACATTTGATTCCATCGATAGGAAAAATACCCGGAATTTGTAGCTGGTTTCGATTTGGTGGGCCAGGAGGAGATGGGACGTCCTTTGAGGGACTTTGTCGACGAAATATTATCTATCCCCGAGGACATTGACTTCTACTTCCACGCCGGAGAAACAAACTGGTTCGGTTCCACTGTGGATGAGAACCTGATCGATGCCATTTTGCTGGGCACAAAGCGTATTGGTCATGGATTCGGACTGGTCAAGCATCCCGTGGTGCTGGACATGCTGAAAAAGCTGAATGTGGCCATTGAAGTGAACCCGATTTCGAATCAAGTGCTCCAGCTGGTCTCTGACTTCCGCAACCATCCGTGCTCCCACTTCTTCGCCGATGGCTACCCAGTGGTTATATCCTCGGATGATCCCTCCTTCTGGAAGGCCACTCCCCTGTCGCACGACTTCTATATCGCCTTCTTAGGAATCGCCTCGCAGCACTCCGACTTGCGTCTGCTGAAGAAGTTGGCCCTAAATTCCATTCAATACAGTTCGCTGACGGGAGACGCCCAGTTCGAGGCGTTGGAAAAGTGGAAGTTGAAATGGGATCAGTTCATCGCCGATGTCAATGATCCGAACTCCAACCGGGGATCCCCCAGTCAGCGGATCGATTGACTAGCACGGGTGGTGGCAGCGTTGCTGGTTGCGTTCTCCCTGATGACCTCCAACCTTTGGCGATAGTCGAAATACACCCCTCCCTCCGCTGCTCCTACCACTGCACTCCAACTCGACCACAGGCTGCAGCGGGTCTAATGCATCGCATCCTCATTCGCATCCACTCAGAGCCATATCCATGCCCACATCCTCAATATCTAACCATTTTTGTAAGCTAATCGTTATGGACTAGTCCTTAGTTAGATCTAGGCTAATACCTCTCTGTAAACCCATGAGATTCTGTCCCACGCCCCTGAAACTGTTCCAAGCTAAAATCCGCTGCTGCGCCGAAGAATCCGAGAGCAATAAAGAAACCGTTTTAGTCGTAGCCGAAATAAGAGTGCATGCAATTTATGTTCAAAGCTCAAAGAAGCCTGAACGTAATCGTAATGAGTTAGCAGCCAGCCATGCGGTTCCGAATCACTCAGAGATGAGAACGTGAGGCGCACGAAGATTAAAATTGTTAAGGGGGAGTTACTTCCTTTTAAATGCTAATTTCCAACTACAATAATGCATTTGCAATTAAGCTCGTGAGTAATATACATATTTACATGTGTCGTCTATAAGGAGTAAGAACCTACAAAATATGTAAACGTATTAAAGCCGCAGTGTAAATTGGCTATTGTTCGAAAAGTGAGTTACTTATCTTTTCTTATGGTAAAACCCAAAAAAATTATAAAATAAATACAACCAAAAATCTATAGAAACAGTAAAATCTATATTTCATAATCGCGCCACATGCGACAATAAACAAATCGCCGTTGCCCTGGCTACTAATCTTTTACCTCAACCTAGTCCTTATCCTCAGTTTGCAGGCACGATGACATCTCCATTTGGGGAGTGCACTCAAGACTAAGCCCGCATAAATCTCTCATTGCCGGCGGGTGTGTCGAGTTCGCAGAAGAGTGGATGCGAATTTTAATGAATATGCGCTATATGGTCGTCGTGGTCCCGTCCACTTCCACCCCCACACCCGCCTCCAGTGCCACGTCCGCACATAACCACTCATCACTCGGCCTCCTTTGAGCCGGGGATCGAGCTATCCGAATCCTGCAAATGTTTCAATTTTACGTGCCACTGTTTAGTGCTGCGGCTGCCGGCACTGGGTTCGATTTTGATTTGGCTCCAGCCCGTAATGAGCTGTAGGAGTTTTATGGGCCGGCGGCGGATGCAGTCAGGTTGGGTCCTGCAAACATGTATGCGACCATAAAATTGATGGGCCATCGCAAGAGTGTGTGGATGAGGCATTTGGTGTTGCCAGCTCAACTTATCAACGCATTGTGTTTGGCTTGAAATGGTACATTAGGAACTATGGATGAATACAAAATGGATGTGGCTTAAGTTATCTTCCTAAAATCTGTGTATTGAAGATTTCAAAAAATGGGACAACACGTGCTGTTAGTGACTTGTGCTTCAAGTCTCTTTGCATTTTTGAACCCATTTGAACCTATTTGAACAGAAAGAGGTTGTAAGAGGTCCGACTAACTAGCCAGTTTGGTCTAAATAAAGCCAAATCGGCATCCATGGTGCTCTATCTGCCGCCGGCCGTGGCAGCCTCATCAATTTGATGTCGTGCACATTTAATGTGGTGTTGAGGGCGCGCGGATGCATAAAAAACCGATGCCTGAACCCAGTCCGCGATCCAACGAGGCCATAAATTACTAATAAAAGCCGCATGTGTGTTTAGTTGACGGGGTCGCGGCTTTAGTGTGTTAAAGCGGAAATGCGTTGGGCGCCATTTTGTGCGCAGGTTGTGTCTATAACGGCAATGGCACGGCGCAAACAAATGTGCGGCCTATTGACACATTCGGCGTGACACATTTCGTAGGGTAAATAAATTGTGTAAATCTCATGTTCGGCTAACGAAATCCCAACTAAATTCTCCATGAAACCCTCGGCCAGCGAAGGGAGCTCACGCAAATATGACGGCCATCAAACATGTGGCCATCTCCTGTCGCCGAGCATTGACCAAATGTGCCAAAATTGGCCACACTACAGTGTCCGTTAGTCGGTCCCTCCGGAAACTGTCACCCACGGCGTTCAAGACACTTCGACAAGCAATCGCCAAGGTGGGGCACTTAAACATCATGGGTCAGAAGATCAGACTAAACGATCGGGAATTGGCGGCCAACAAGGTGATCATGGCCGTCAAAAAGGAAGAGATATCCAAGGGCATACTGGATCCCAGTCAGTTCACGCCGGGTCAGCACATTTTTAAAACCCTGACCGAGGTCCAAAAGTCACCGATCTTTAACCTGATTAAGGGGATGCCGAAGGGCGGTGCCCTTCATGCCCACGATACGGCGCTCTGCAGCACAGACTACCTCATAAGCCTGACCTACCGGAAGAATCTTTGGATTTGTACCGCTGAGGAGGGCTGCAAGGCCATTGCTTTCCGGTTTTCCAAGGAGGAGCCCAAGGAAAAACCTGTCGAAGAATCTATCTGGGAGCCAATGGAAGAGTTCCGTGAACGGCGAGGCGATAAGAATGTTACAAAATATCTCACTCGTCGATTCAGCATGTACCCCTTCTCCAAGTTCATCTCAAACAATCAGGCCTGGGCACACTTCATGGGCATCTTTATTTTGCTCGACGGTTTGCTCTGTCATGCCCCCATTTGGGCTGAGTACTACTACAATGCCCTCAAGGAGTTTTCCGAGGACGGAGTTCAATATCTGGAACTGCGATCCCTGCTCCCGCCACTCTACTGTATCGATGGCGATATGCTGACCATTCGGGACACAGTGTCCATTTACAACTCGGAGCTGGAACGCTTTCGGGCCGACCATCCAGATTTTATTGGCTCCAAGCTGATATACGCCCCTCTCAGAGGAGTGGAGCCCAGTGTAGTCGAGCAATATGTGAAAACAGCTGTCGAACTTAATGTAAGTTAAATAATTAAGATGGAACTTTGATTTACCTTTTTTCGCACTTTTTAACAGAAAGAATTTCCTAACTTCATGGTTGGCTTTGATCTGGTTGGTCAAGAGGAGTTGGGACGACCGCTGATTGATTTTGTGGAGCCCCTGCTAAAAATGCCCGAGCACATTAATTTTTATTTCCACGCGGGGGAGACGAACTGGTTTGGATCGCCCATCGATGAGAACCTGGTGGACGCCATCCTGTTGGGCACGAAACGCATCGGCCATGGATACGCCCTTACCAAGCATCCGATGATGATGCGACTGGCCAAACTATTGGGCATCGCCATCGAGGTGTGTCCGGTGTCAAATCAAGTGCTGCAACTGGGCGTGGACTATCGGAATCATCCGGCGGCACTGCTGTTGGCCGCCAATGTGCCCATTGTTATCTCCTCAGACGATCCATCCTTCTGGCACTGTGCTCCGCTGTCCCACGACTTCTACTTCGCCTTCCTGGGCATTGCACCGATGAAGGCGGACCTGAGGTTCCTCAAAAGCCTGGCCATCAACTCCATCCGGTACAGTGCCCTGGTTGGCGAGGAAAAGCGTGTTGGGTACCGAAAGTGGCAGGAGAAGTGGGACAAGTGGATCGACGACGTGGTGGAGAACAAGTACTGTTAGTGAACCCCTTTTAGTAAATAACTCATGTTGCTCATGTTTTATTTTCGCATTTAATTTATTTTGAATTTCGCCGGCACACGGATAACTCTGACGCTAGCTAAGAGTTGACTTACATCGATACATTTGATATGGGTGATGGCTAAGCCTCGCTCGTCACATGACCTAAATCAGAGAACTCGATTCGGGATATTTTCGGGGATATGTGTGGTTGGGGGATAACGAAACTATGGCCAGGATCCTCGTAGTTGGCGATCGTCCTGGCTCTGTCCATTTACATCCAGCTAAATTCTTCGTTCAAGCAGAGTCTTAGGCGTACGTGTAGATCGGAATACAAGTGAGTATATAGCACAGATATAACTTGAATGCACACGGATCTCGCATTTGCTCGTTTGGTTTAGAGTTGCTTAAGCCTTTTACATCTATATTATTAAAATTATTATTACCATATACGTCATTATTGGGCAGCATTCCATTCTAATGATCTTCTGAAAATGTTCCATTTTCACTTCATTTCTATTCTCTTTTTGTCGCGATTTTTTCTGTGTGTATAGATGCTTGCAAAAATATTTTTAATTTCCGGCCTGTGTTTGTTGTTTGCCCTTGGTTTAGTACTAACCCTATCGTTCACATACCTAAACTTACTGCCTCGATATGTTCAAATCCTAAGTATAACTTGCATCGCCTCTCCCACTTCCCTTTACACAGTCCTAACCATCCATGGGGCCTTAAGTATCGCTATGCTGTACAAATCTTAAACTATACTCTCCGCTACGCAACTGCTTTATATCCTTGCCCTCGGCCGATCGAATTCTATCTTATAGTTTGCCTGGGAAACGTTTACGCTATGTGTTTTGCTGCCAGTGGTGTTGCTGGCGCAGCTTTTCGGCCCTCCAACTGGATTCGCCCACACTTGGCGGATAGGGTATAATATCCGGCTGCTGTTCCGAGGACATGTTGTCCACATCGTTGTGGTCGAGGCTGTTGCCGCTGTCGACCACATCCTCTTCGTTGTCCTTGTTGTTGCCAGCATTGTTGGTGGTCGGCTCATTTGGTTCGCCATTAGTTTCGTGGTTCCGGCCTCGGTTATTGTTTTTGTAATTGTAATAACCATATTTATTCGTGTTAGCCATATTGTCGTTGCTGTTGCTGTTGCCACTGATGTTGGTGCTGGCCGCGTTGCAATTCTGTGGGGCAGTACAGAGAAGGGGAAACCCATATGAAATTTTAATATGAATTTGTGGCATAAAAATATTTCGTTTTAATGGACGCTTAATTAAATTCTTTTCCCCCGTTGCTAAAGAAAATGTATTCTTTTTTGAATAGTTGGCATGCAGCGTGTTTTAATTATTGTTCAGAAATTACTTTCCCAGTGATAGCATTTCTATTTGTATTTGTACTTTAGTTATTTGTCTTAATAATAAAGCAGCAAGTTCACTATTCTTCAAGTATTACTATTATTGATAAATTTATAAAAAGCTCTTTGTAAGCAGTGCATTCATTTACTATCACTTGAGTTTACAGATTTCATGTATTGGTCAACTTAGTAAAGTGGTTTCTGCTTGTTGGGCTGATAAGGTACAACTTAAACCACAAAATGCACTTGAAATACTTGTAGGAACAATACAAATTACAGAATGACTTTTATAAAACGAAAAGTATATTTATTGACATTCTATTATAAAGCAGGTAGAATTAAAGATAAAGTGCCAGGGAACTATTATGTCCTTATGAGTATGCAAGTAGGAATCAGAAAGTATGGAAAAAAAACCGACCGCTTTAGTATTATTTCTCGACTATCAGATACCCGTTCCTCAGACGAGTAACGAAGAATCTTTTGGTACTGATGCGTCGGATCCTTTAGAATTCCAATTCTGATAGGTTCGAAAACGCCTTCTTTCACCTGTGGAATTTATTCAACGAATCAGCATGCCCTTTTAATTTACGAGTAACGTAAATGTATAGATAATGGGAACCGCAAAAATGCAAGGACTAATTTGATACGAAAGTACTGATAAACAAACCTATAAAAGGCTGCATATCCAAACATCATATAACAATTTAGCTTTCTGCACTCAAGCTTAAGCAATCCATAAAGTAAATTAATCCGGTTTCTCAAAACATGAGTGCCTGTTCAGAAGCAACTACTTTTTTAAAAACCAAGGAGACGGCCAAGATCGTCATAATCGGAGCGGGTGCTTCGGGAATAGCAGCAGCTACTAAACTTTTGGAACAAGGATTCAAAAATGTCCAGCTCTTCGAGGCGGAAGACCGGATTGGAGGACGCATCAACACGATACGATTTGCCAACAGCTTAATCGATCTGGGGGCTCAATGGTGCCACGGCGAAGAGGGAAATGTTGTCTATGAGAAAGTTAAGGACCTGGATGTCCTCGACAGGACCGGCGACTATGTCGTTCACTTTTTTCGCTCCAACAAGGAAGTCTTCACTGACGATCAAAACAAGAATCTTACGGCTTTGGTGGACAAATTCGATGTGCCTGGCGAACATGAGGGTTCCGTAGGTGATGCCTTTAATGCCTACTGGAAAGAAGATAACCATCATTTGGTTCCTAAAGATAAGGCCATTGCCAAGGAGGCCCAAGACTGCCTGAAAAAGGTCATTTGCAGCATGGATGCCTGCGATAATGTGTCCGAGCTTTCTTCCCGAAATTTCCGGAACTTCGCTATTTCCGAAGGGGATCAAAATCTCAGCTGGCGGCAAAAGGGCTATTGGAAATTCTTGAGTGTCCTGCTAAATTCTAGCGACAATCAGCCCGGCGACCAGGGAATTCTTAAAGGACATGTGCATCTCAACAAACGAATTGCTAAGATCAATTGGGAGGGAGATGGTGAATTGACTCTCCGCTGCTGGAACGGCCAATTTGTTTCAGCGGATCATGTGATTTGTACAGTCTCATTGGGAGTTCTCAAGGAAAAGCACCAGAAGCTCTTTGCACCGGCTCTGCCAGCCTTCAAGATCAGGTCGATAGAGGGGCTCAAACTGGGGACTGTGAACAAGTTCTATTTGGAGTTTGGGGAGCAGCCAGTGCCGGAAAACATCAGAGAAATGGCGTTCCTTTGGCTGGAGGAAGATCTGAAGGAGCTACGAGGTGGCAAATACTTCTGGCTGGAGAGTGTTTGTTATTTTCATAGTGTGGATTGTCAACCGCGTTTGCTACAGGGTTGGATCATTGGGGCCCACGCGCGATACATTGAAACCATCAGCGAGGAGCAGGTCCTCGAGGGTATCATGTGGATGTTTAGGAAGTTCCTTAAGTTTTCCATACCCTACCCAAAAAACTTTTTGCGCTCTCAATGGCATTCTAATCCGAACTTCCGCGGCTCTTATAGTTACTACTCCACGTACGCTGATGAACTCCATACGGGACGTTCGGACTTGGAATCACCTTTGGTGGATGTCACTGGAAGGCCGAGGATACAATTCGCCGGAGAGGCTTCGAGCCGGAATCACTTCGCTACGGTCCACGGAGCCATTGAATCGGGATGGCGCGAGGCAGATCGTCTCAATGAATTCTACAAAGGACGAGCTGCAAACTAAGGAAATATTCGAAGATCTTGAATTGGATCCCTTAGGAACTGTCATTCACTTGCAATACATTTTCCAATACGCAATCATGATGCACGACATTTGAAAATTTCAAAAATTTTAACAACTTATAATTAGTCTCACAATCAAGCATTGTATGTCTTTCCAAAGAAATAATCAAATTATATTGTTCCCTTAATAATTAGACGAATTCCTTGCAACAAGAATAAATTATTAAAGAGCTCAGAAGTTCTAAGTTTTAAAATCCACGGGCACCTAGAGTTGGACAACACTGCTAGTTCGCTTTTCATATATCATTTTAGCACCCAATTAAAATTCCAAAGCAAATAACACACCTTAATACATACCGAGAATTTTCAGGAATTTAATTCCCACAATGCAAGGGCGTGCAAGGCCGTGCTTCTGCATAAAGGAATCCCAACTAAACCCATTTAATCCCGGCGCAAGTGAGTTAGTTGTGCAATTAAGCCGAATGTTCCACTCGCAACCACGTGAAGTGAACTGGCTCCACCTGTCAGCCACTCACTATCTTGCTCACTAACCCCATCTCGATGAACATCCACTTTCCCATTCCCGTCGCCAATGCAATCAGCAAACACAGAGAAATACTTTGCCAGTCATAACAACCATTACCTGGGCCATAACACAAGTCGGGCAAAGAACAGCAACGGAAACGGGAACAGGACGACTGCTCCGCTAGCTAGGCAAATGTGTGTCCTTTGGTCAAACACAGACTTGTTTAACATTGTCACTCGAGGAGTCACACATCACATCACATCCAGGCAGCAGTTATCCAGCTGACGGCTAGCAGGGGTACTTTTAACATTGCCTCAGTATACTGTCCTCCTAACCTCAGGTGGACGGAGGCTGACGTTGAGCTTATCATCTCTCAATTTGGCACAAAGTTCCTAGCGGCAGGTGATTGGAACGCAAAGCACAGATGGTGGGGAAACTACAGGATGTGCACTAGAGGCAGGGTGCTGCTCTCCGCTCTGGCGGGCAAAGGTATTGACATTGTTGCAACTGGAGAAGCTACTTGCTATCCCTTTCGAACAAGTGTCACTCCAAGTGCAATTGATTTCGGGATCTCCAAAGGATTCAGACAGCAAGAAATCAACGTGCAAACCCTGACAGAACTGTCGTCTGACCATCTCCCCCTGCTGTTTGTGCTGGATGAAGACGCTCAGCTTTTCAAAGGTGTCACTAAAATGCTGTCACCTACTGCAAATACTGTGGCCTTCAAGGAGCACATCGAGGCCACAGTTGATCTCAACATCCCCATTGACACATGCAGTAGTCTGGAAGCTTATGTAGATTACCTCGTAGCTACAATCGCGGAAGCAGCACGGAGGGCCACACCTCCCCCACATCAAGCTCGTCACACGACCGCAAGGAGGGCTCCCATCTTGAGCTTGGAGGCTAGGGGGCTGCTCTCCCACAAAAGGAGCCTCAGGAGACGGTATATCGCCACAGGAGATCCGAACATCAAGCAGCTATACTCTAGTACCACAAACAGACTGCATCGTTTGCTAGCCAGGACCCGACGAGATAATCTGGATACCCTGCTTGAGGGTATTGGCCCAGATAACAACAGCAACTTCTCGTTATGGAGGCTCACAAGAAATATCAAGAGGCAGCCGATGTTTCAATCTCCCATCCTGAGTCAAAGTGGCCTCTGGCTCAAGACGGACGATGAAAAAGCGAGGGCATTTGCTTTGCACCTGACCTCCACCTTCTTGCCCTTCAACCTAACAGACGACTCAAACCGCGTAGAAATCAATAATTTTCTGGACGCTCCGACTGTACCGGCTCGCCCCATTAGGCATACCACTCCGCAGGAAGTCATGATGCAGCTGAAGGCGCTACACATCAAGAAAACCCCTGGTTACGATAGCATCGACAACCGTGCTGCGAAGTCTCTGCCACGCAAAGGAGTCCTAGCCTTAGTAAAAATTTTTAATGCCATGCTAAGGCTAGGGCACTTTCCAAGGCAATGGAAGCGAGCACGTATCATTATGATACCTAAAGCCGGAAAGCCGCCAACGCAGATCGATGCATATCGCCCAATCAGCCTGCTATCAACATTTTCTAAGATTTTTGAGAGAATACTCTTAGCCCGCCTGATGGAACTGCCGCAAGTAGTGAACCATATACCTCCACACCAATTTGGTTTCAGGAAGTCCCACGGCTGCCCTGAACAAATACATCGACTGGTAAACCAGGTGACGCATGGCTTCGAGCACAAACTCTACACGGTCGGCGTCTTTCTAGACGTGAAGCAAGCGTTTGACAAGGTGTGGCATGAGGGCCTTCTATACAAGATGAAAACTCTCCTTCCTGCTCCCTACTATGCCATCCTGAGATCGTTCATCTCTAATCGGACGTTCGACGTTGCAGTGCGTGATGCTCGATCCAGCCTGGAGGAGATTCATGCAGGAGTTCCACAGGGAAGTGTTCTTGGGCCCTTCCTATACACCCTGTACACTGCTGACATGCCATCTCCCGCAAACAACGCCGAAGTCCCCCCGGCTCAGCTGCTCCTGGCCACTTACGCCGATGACACTGCCATGCTGGCGTCTCATCCTTCACTGCAAACTGCCTCCAACGCGGTCCAGGATTGGCTGCACGCAATCGAAAAATGGACTGCCAAATGGAATGTGGCCATTAACTCCTCAAAGTCAGCCTGTGTAACTTTTTCCCTGCGACCCGGAACCTGCACAGATCTGACCTTCAATGGAAGCCCTATCACCAATGCTAGATCGCACTGCTACCTAGGAGTTCATCTAGATCGGAGACTGACCTGGGGGGCCCACATCACGTCGGTCAAATCAAAGTCACTGGCGAAGCTAAAAAAGCTCGACTGGCTCTTCCACTCCAGCAAACTTCAAATGAGCTCTAAGGCTCTTTTAATCAAAGCCATTCTCGCTCCAACGTGGAGTTATGCCATCCAGGTGTGGGGAACTGCCGCCAAATCCCAGCTTAATAGGCTCCGTGTGGTCCAGTCAAGAGCTGCACGTCACGCATCTGGGCTCCCCTGGTACGTGACGAACATAGTCATCGAAAGAGATCTGAAAGTTACCCTTCTTGGGGATCAGATTAATTTCCACAGCAGCCGTTATGCCGACAGGCTTATGGCCCACCCGAACCGACTAGCAACTATCCTAGCTGATCCCATCTCTCTCCGAAGACTGAAGAGGGTACACCCCAGCGATCTCCTTACCCGGAGGATAACATAACATATTACATTTTCTTTTGTACTTTATAATTAAGATACCACTTGGTCTCATTTATATTTATCACACATTAGGTTAAGTTCAGAGGAATTACTGAACGATTCCTTTTGAAATCTTAATAAATAGAATTAGTTACTCCAAAAAAAAAAAAGGAGTCACGAGCACGTGGACGAATATGGAAGCACTGAGCAAAAAGAATTGTTAATCAGCATCAAATTAAAGCTGAAGTCAAAGGCTGACGGCTTTTTTACACAAATACACCCCTTTCATTATAGTCATTATATAAGCTTTTCTTAGAAAATCTAATATTTTAGCATTGTCCTTGATATTCAGTACTGTTTTTCAGTACTGTTTTACTGTTATTCAGTACTGTTTTTTTCCAAAGTCAGCATACATAGCTTACTGAATTCTTGTGAATCTTTTCCCTCTTTTTTGAGCTAATAATATAGTTTTTTGTACTGTACCCTCTGTTTTCTCAGTGTATAGGTACAAAAACCACGTATCCGGCTGGCTAGACACTAAAGGCAACGGAACCAACGACTGACGCTCTTGCAGCGCATTAAGCGAGGGATCGGCACTGGGATTTCAGGCACGGAAAGGGGCAGGTTCAACGGAAAAGCTACAACAGATGTGACCAACTTGTACTCGGGCTTTCCTTCTTTCGCCTCGAAGGGCGACAAAGTCGCATATGTAATTGAGAGGTGGCGATTCGGGAAGGGGGCGATGAACTATGAGCCAGGATACGACTACGACCACCAGGGCGACATGCAAACAAACAAACGAATGCAAACACACAAAGGCAGTCTGAACATACACTTGGAAAAAAAAGGTGTATTCATTTTCTCGTTGGTACCCACAAGATTCCCTAAGAGAGTTTATTAAATTCCTTTCCAATTTAGCACAACATATATTTAAACGATATGCTGATTAGATTTTCCATATTTTCAATACTTTTAAATTTGAATAATTGTTTAGCTTAATTTTATAATAATTGCATATATGTATAAATTACATCCTTCAATTATTTATGGGCTTTTGCAATCTAAGCGTTTACGGATTACCAATAGCTTAAAAGGTTGTATTGCTTTTCAATTAAAATAAAAGTCCATTAATCTAAAGCTGTTTATTCAAAATCTCAACTTTAAGAGACTTGAGAAAGTTTCTTTCTGTCGTATGCTGTGGAATGAATGGTAGGTGGTTACAGAAGGATGAAGCCAGAGCAAGGATATTTTAAATGTTTTGGCCCCGGCTTGGCATAAATTTGAATTTTCAACATGGGCAGCCAAAGTGCTTCTGCTGCTTTTGCCGGACGGCAATTGCCGGGACATTGGTGCAGTGAAATCACATGGCCAGTGCTTCTGATCCTGCTCCTGATTTCGCTCCTGCTCCTGATTCCTGGCTCCTGTTGGACTGTTGTGGTTTTTGTGGCCATCCATGGCTGGTCTGGCCTGCTTGGCCTTTGGGCTGCGTTTTTGCAGCACAAAATACTGGTGTATGTGCTAAACTGATTTTAGTTTTCCCTACTCCGCACGTAATCTGAACTTTTGCATGTGTGCGAACTCAGTGGCCACGCCCCCTGCCCCCGCACACTACCCACCGCCCACACCTCCTATTTTGAACCAAGTGTTTGTAAATGTTCCGAAAAACAGGCACAATTACAATGCTGTTTGCTGTTCGCTGCAAATGAGTTGGTCAACATGTTTGGCTTTTATTTCGGCTTTTTTAGAATGCGTTTGAATTTCGTTACCAACTGAATGGCCTGAAATTTAAGAAACCGGTTTCTAGTTTTTATGACTCGACGGGAAAAACAGATATTTGAGTTTTGGCTCAGTCTATAAAATTTGTCTAATAATACAAATAAACTGTGGAAAGCCAGTAAATTAACTTACGAGCATGGACAGCATTGTATTTCAATTTCAACAGTAAAAATATTGAAGTGCACAGTAATGTATTGCTTTCGCAGTAGTTACCTAGAACATTTGTTTATAATTTCTCTTATATTTTTCTGAGTACACTCATTGTTGTTAGGCTAATAAAAGCAAACGCCTTTCTCAACCACACGTGAGATGTAAAACGTATATCTAATCTTGTCATAAATAGAAGTCTTAATTGTAGTTATAAAATAGTTACCAAGTATTGATAAGGTATAGTCCGACAATTTCGCTTTAGAACCCCCTTAACGTGCCAAAAATATCGCCATTAAACGATTAGATATTTGACTTGATTAAATGCCTCTTACATTTCCTGCACTTACTATATTACAAAGACTCGTTGATCTTTCTAAGAAAAATCATAAAAAAAAATAATAAAACCTTATTTATATTTTATTTACGCACTTTTTCATACATAGTAATGCACTAATAAAATTCTGTACTGTGAAAAATTCTTCAGTGCCTCCTAGGAGGCACACAAATATTTTCATCGCCACGGCTGAGCAAAACACAATAATAAATTGTGCCTAGACAAATATTGAGTATCTACGCTCCATTGCCTGTGGCCAATCTTGATTTCACAGCTTCGGAGAACATACATCCGGAATGGCCTGGTGTGAGCTCATAGCTGAGATGTTCGCGCCCGGTAGTAGAGGTGCAATCGTTCCGCCTCGCGCCATCCCGTTTCAACGGCTCCATGGACCGTGGAGTAGAAGTGCTTGTGTGTGGATTCTCCGGCGAACTGGAGGCGTGGCCTGCTGCACACATCCTGGAGCGGAGCTTCCAGATCCCAGGCACCGGTGCGCAGAGCATCCGTGTAGGTGGAGCGGAAGGTGTAGCTGCCTCGGAAGTTGGGATTCGCATGCCACTGAGTGCGCAGCATTCGCACCGGATGGGCAGTTTCAAAGGGCAGGAACTTACGGAAGAGCCACAGCAGACCCTCCAGGACCCTCTCCTCGGTGAGCGTTTCCATGTGCCGGGCATGTGGGCCAATGATCCAGCCCTGCAGGATGCGTGGCTGCCTGGAGACTGGATAAAAGCCGAACACACTCTCCAGCCAAAAGAGTTCCGAAGCTCGCAGCTCCTCCAGGTCCTCCTTCAGCCAAAGACAATTGAAGCCAGGCCAATCGCCTGGCAGCGGAGGATTCTCAAACTCCAGGAAGAACTTGTCCACGGTGCCCAGCTTAAGACCGTCGATGGCTCTCACTTTGGCAGCTGGCAGGGCGGGAACAAAAAGTTTCGGATGCTGCTCCTTCAGAACTCCCAGGGAAACAGTGCATATGACATGATCCGCTGTGATTACCTCGCCATTCCAGCAACGCACGGTAAGCTCATCAGCTCCTTCCCAGTTAATCTCAGCAATCCGTCTGTTCAGCCGCACATGTCCCTTGAGGATACCGAAATCTTCGGACTGATCCTCTCGCGCTTTCATGAGTAGCTTGAGGAATCTTTTGTATCCCTTGTCCTTCCAATTGAGGAGCAGCTCGCCCTCGCATAGCCAGTACTCCAAGTGACCCTTTCCGGATACTTCGAACAGGTGATCCGCTGCCTCCACGGATGCTTCGAATTTGTGAAACACCTCCAGGAACTCCTCCGCGATGGTACGATCTATGGGCGGTAGCTTGGCCAGCTCCTTCCAGTACTTCATATTGATGTAGTCTCCCAACGAGCCCTCGAAGTCCAGGAGCTCTGCCTGCCGGTCTGGTATTGACATATCAGCTATATTTTTCAGTTGATCTGCTAGGTCGTCGGGTAGGACTTCTTTGTTGGATCGAACGCATCTAAAGGTTTCATAGTGCGGTTCCGTAACCTCCAGGAGATTCAGGTCCTTGACCTTGTCGTATACCACATTTCCTTTCTCGCCATGGCACCACTGGGCGCCCAGGTCGACGACGTTATCGGCAAAGGGAATCGTGTGAACGCGACCGCCGATTCGATCTTCCGCCTCGAGGAGGAGCACATTCCGGAAACCGAGATCCAGAAGCCTGGTGGCCGCTGCTATTCCAGCGGATCCCGCACCCACGATCACAATGCGAGCGGTTTGTCTGGTTTTACTAAGCAGACGCAATGACGCGGAACTCATGCTGGTGGCAAAACAGATATATATTGCTTATAACAACCGACCGTGCTTCACGTTTCGACGTTCGGCTGGCAACTGAATCGGGATTTTTCACTTTCCCTGCTTCTCTCATATACTGTTTCTAGTTTTTGCCCTCTTATCTCTATCTCTGAATATTTACGGGGCTTGGCGATAAGACGTAATTTACTGATAAGGGGGCCTTCATTTTTTGCTCCGGCGAATTGGTGTTATGTCAATGCAATTAAACCGAGAATAAAGCAATTGGCAAGCATACGCTGCAATATCAGCATTTTGATATCAGTTTGCTAAGAGAGCGAAAGAGAACGAAGCGTGCAGAACCTTAATAAAAAGAGAGTGCTTGCTCTCTCTTAAATTTTGCTCACAAGCAAAAATAGCATTCGTTTCTCGATATTTCACGTGTATAAAATTAGCATCAAATAAAGCTAACAGCAAATACAAGAACTGTGACCCGAGCTTATAAATAAATCTAAATATTTAATTGTAATTTATGATGATTTAGCAAGAAATAGAAATTTGTTTTTTTTAATTTTGCACTTAGTGGTTTTGAGCATATTACAACAAAATAATACCGCATTCAAGTAAATATCTGTATTACTTAAAAGTATTTGTTCATCAATTATATAGATTCAGCAATACGTTCAATTTATTAAAATTTACGCCTCACGTTGTCAAGGTCTTATAATTTAAATCATATATTTTTTTTAATTATTTGGAACAAATTCACTCTAACGAACGAAGCTATAAATTGGTGAATAATAGTTATTCGGAGGGCAAATAGTCTTAATATTAATTATTCTTAATAATTATTCTTAATTATTCTTAATATTCTTAATATTATTATTCTTAATATTACTTTGTCAATCAATAGCTGTTGTGCTCGACTTCTTTTTGAAAAAAAACCCATTCAAAGCCTACAAAGATAGGGCAAAACAAAAGCGCCAGCTTAGGCGCACAAAAAATCGCACACACACATCCGCACAGCGATTTAAAGTTACCGCCTGAACGTATGCAACAAAATGTTATCGTTCAGTTTGCCAGTGGCGCAGTGAGCGAGGTCCTTTGATGAATGTATTCATAAAAATCCAATCATTGCAATTGCACAGCGCATACGGGCGGCGAAGGCAAAGGCATTCAAGATGAATACGCCAAAATAATGGGAAAACACAACAGACAGCTGGGCGCAGAAAAACCCCCATTCCTACGGCCACCGCCCATTTTGGCCCATTTACCCTCGGAAACGGGAAATGCGAAAGCCCCTCGCAACCAAGCAGTCAACAAAAAAAATTGCAGCAATAATTTTTTTTTCGGAAAACAAAAACACATTTGTGCATAGACTGGGAAATAACAAGAGCTAAATAAACACGATAAACAAGAGCAGACTGGTTGATACCCAAAAAGAAACTAACTTAATTGGTTAAATATTCATTATGACTTTGGGTTTTCTTATAGAATAATAAATCTCATTTAAAATAAATCTGATTGCTAAAGTAAAATGTTAAGAAAGTTGTTAAGTTTCCATTTCGAGCCCATCATTCCCTTACTCCCTGCAACCTAAAGGGAATTTCCTATGGCAAGCAGGGAACAAAAGATGCGATTAAAATGACAAGTGAAAGCAATTTTCGTGCATCTGGTACATCTGGGCGAAAAGAAGAAGCAGGGGGAAAATGATTGTCGAGGTAGATACCCAACCGAATGATTGCCTCAAATGGCATGCGAATTCGGTTGGCCAGTGTAATATGACATCGATTATGGGCCTGCTGCCACAGAAACACCGAAGGCAAGAAGACAAGAACAGCCCAGAAAAGCAAAGCGCAGCCCCTGCATTTACTCACCTTCGTGGTGCATTCACATTTCAGTATCCATTCGACGGCAATGAATTTATTCTCGATTTGTATCTGATGTGATTGCAGGAATTCCTGATCGATTGGCTCCAAGGCGACCGTGTCCCATAACTGTGCACTTTGCAGCACCGGCTCAGGCTCCACATCATCGCCCCCATCATCATCTTCATCCTGGGGCTCCTTCATCTGCCTTTTTTTGTTCGGTTGACGTCGCTGTACGTAGTTAATTGGATCGACAGCATTTAAAGGACACAGCAACTCAACCTGAAGCGCAAAAAAATGGTGCAGAAAGGAAAAAGAGAATTTTTGTAAAAAGATTGAAGATGTCGAAATCTCAGCAGAGAGGATTTCCATTTCTTGGGAAAAAATGCATTTCGTAGAATGCGGGCGGGTGAAAAGTTGTTTAATTGATTTTGACATCTGGGTAGCATTTGACTTTTAATTTTGCTGCCATTTGGCATTGGCTCTTATTGTTGCAGCTCTGCAAATTGACGTTTTAATGCCATTTACCTTTTAATTAAAAGCAAAAGGATGCGGAAAGGCGAGAAAGGAGAGCCAATAAACAAAACAGCAACGGCATTGTGCAATGGTCTTTTGGGTATAACCGGCAGGAAAAACTATCATTAAATTCCCGGCTATCAAATAAATACGGCCGCAAGTTATGGCAAGTGCATAAACAAATATTGTAAAAGGTACAAAAATCGCGGTTGGCGGCTATATAAACAGCAGAATATTTAAATAAATAAAGCCTGAATAATGTATTTCCGATTGACTTGCTTATGCGCAGTCAAATAAAATTGATGGAAAATATTATTTGCCTGATTGGCTTCGGATGTGAAGATATTTTTATTTGATTAACTAATGAAATAATATGTTGTAATCTGTGCTATTATCTTTTTATGCTAACAAAATAAGCATATTTTCCTCTTTATTCATTTTTTAATCACAATTTTAGTAAATACAGTACATGCTTTGCAAAACATTTTATATTGACTCTCGATGGGATTGCTTTTAAATTAACGGTAATCTAATTGAAAAGGACAAATGTCGAAAAACAAGCAAGGAAGCGGAAAATGCAAATTTCTGCGAGCTGCAACAGAGCAGCAATGGAAAGGAAAGGAAATGCAGCAAACTCAATCCGCGAGGATTTTCATCTCTCCTCCTTAGGCGTCAGGTGGTGGTCGGACTTTAAGCTCAGCCCCTCTTAGCCCAGTTGCCACTTGGCAGGTGTTGGATATGTATCCGGGGAATGCCCATCCCACTCACCTGTATCGTAGTGGATACCGCCGGGGCACAGCACTTGACCCCGCGATGGCAACGTCCACAGAGCTTCGGTCGATACAGCTTTCGGGAGACGCACTCGCCCAGTCGTATCCTGGCAGGACCTAGGCGCTGGATGCTCCGACACTCGTGGCCCTTCTGCGACAGAAAGATGCCGGAAAAATGGGGAAAAGGTTGATATTATTTGAAAAGCTTTAAGTAAAACTGCTTACTTATATAGAAACATATTCTAAGACAAGCGAAATATTATATCAAATATATATTTTCAGAACTCTAAAAACCAATAAGTTAGTCCCACACCGATTCTTTATTTATTTAATCAACCACTAAAAATTAACTTAACCAAATGTCCTGGGAAATATCGGTCAAAGGTATCAAGAAAAACATTATTTCCTTTCGATTCCCGAAATCATCAAATCAATTAAATTTGTTTCACTAGTTTCTGCACTTCAAGATACACTTTCCTTAAACCTCAGTTCTAACCGTTTCGTGGGTATTTCCCCAAAGTGGCAAAAGTGTTTCGTCATTAAGAGGACACTCACTCGTATCCTGTGGGCCGGCTCCTCGTGCTCCTTGTGGTGATGATAATGCTGATGGGAGTGGATGTGGGCGCGATGCTCCTTCCGCTTGTGCGTCAACGGGCGGCTCCTGCTCCACTTATTGTCCTCGTGGTCGTCCTTGTCGCACCTGCGATTCTCGCAGAGCCGCAAATTGCTCAGTTGATGGCAGCCCGCGTGGGTGGTGGTGTGCCGCGTGGCGGTGCCAAGGCCGCAGCTCCTGCTGCAGGCCGTCCAATTGCCGCTGGTGGTGCTGTTGTGGCAGGTGGCGTAAACTGCAACGAGTGGGAAGTTGGAGAGGATTACTAATGAGCCAGCTCATGATCGGGGTGCTCATTAATCACCGCCAGAAACGCAGTTAGGAAACATGGTTCTTAGTGCAATAAACACCAAACCTTATTGCTTCCAATGTTTTCACTGAATATATTTCAAATATTTGAAAAATTCTTTAAAAAAAAAATATATATATAGTGCTTAGAAAATTATATCAAAAAATCAAAAATTTAATAAAACCTTGAACGAATTAAATTAATTCTTCTGCATAATGAAGCCCGAGAGAGAATCATTTTCAACCAGTGAGGTATACGCTGTTGGAGATTGGGATAAGCTAAAGCTGCTTATGTGGAAGAATTGGATTCTTCAGTGGAACCAAAAAATACAAATTGTATTTGCCCTGGTCCTGCCGGTTTTGTTTCTATGTCTTATTCTAGTACTTCGCATAATTGTTTTGCCCGAAAAAAAGGATGAGATCCGCTACCCAACCATATCTATATCGGACCTAAACCTTTATATGAGGATGGTACCACTTGGAAATAGGATATTGCACGAGAATGGATCACTTAATATACCTCGAAACTTAATTTGCTATACTCCAAATAACCCTATCAATAGTGCCATCGTAGGTGACACTGCGATAAGGCTACGACTTCTTGGCATTAGACCCTATGACACTGCTCTGCACATGGAACAGGATATGATATTGCACAACTTCTTGGCAGGAGTTCAGTTTGAAGAGAGCGAGAACGTGAAAACCAATGATGCAGGGTATCCACTTAATCTCAATTACACGTTGCGATTTCCCAGTGAGCTGCGAACCATGCAAGGCCCAATCATAGAAACCTGGCGTACTTCCCGTTTATTTCTGTCCTACGACACAAGTGGATCCCGTAATAGATTGGAGAACGATGGAGGAGTTCCGGTCGGATATATTAGGGAGGGCTTCTTGCCAATTCAGCATGCCCTAACCATGTCCTGGCTGGCATTGGCATCGGGGGTTACGGATAATGCTATGCCAGCCATACACCTTCAGCGCTTTCCCTATAGGGCCTATACCTATGACCAATTGCTGAGTGGCCTGCGTCAACTACTGCCCTTCGTAATCCTGCTGAGCTTCATCTACCCCGCCTCGACTGTGACCAAGTATGTGACCAGCGAAAAGGAACTTCAGCTCAAGGAGATAATGAAATTGATCGGCGTTCACAACTGGCTTCATTGGGTGGCGTGGTTCGTCAAGAGTTACATAATGCTCATGCTGGTGGTATTTCTAATCATGAGCCTGATAATGGTAAAGTTTTACGCTTCCGTAGCCGTACTTACATTTTCCAGCTGGGTTCCGGTTCTATTATTTCTACACACTTATGTTGTTACGAGCGTATGTCTATGCTTTATGCTAGCCGTTTTATTTTCAAAAGCCACTACAGCCTCGGCAGTGGCTGCCATTTTCTGGTTTCTCACCTATATACCCTATTCTTTTGGCTACTACTATTACGAACGTCTTAGCCTCATGAGTAAGTTGCTCATATCGCTGATATTTTCGAACTCGGCCTTGGGATTTGGCATCCACGTCATAGTAATGTGGGAAGGAACCGGAGAGGGAATCACTTGGACGAATATGTTTCACCCCGTCTCAACAGATGATAGTCTTACGCTGTTTTATATAATCATGACAATGAGTTTGGGATCAATAATATTCTTATCTATTTGCCTGTATGTGGAGCAGGTGTTCCCTGGAGAATACGGTGTACCCCGCAGGTGGAACTTCTTGTGCCACAAAAATTATTGGCGACATTACGTGCCAAGTTTGAATATTGTTCCCAGTTTCCAAGCCATCCTACATGGATCCGCAAAGGCAAAGAGCTGTCGACGTCCAAAGGAGCTGGGAATTCATTTGGTTAACCTGCAAAAAACCTATGGCGAACTAAAAGCGGTCAAGGGTTTAAGTTTAAAGATGTATCGTAACGAAATAACCGTGTTACTCGGCCACAATGGTGCTGGTAAAACCACAACGATCAATATGATAACTGGTATAGTTAAGCCCACAAGTGGAACGGCCATAGTAAACGGGTATGATATACGAACCCATCTGGCAAAAGCTCGTGAATCTTTAGGAATTTGCCCTCAGAATAATATACTCTTTAAAGAAATGAGCGTACGGGACCATATTATATTCTTTAGTAAGCTGAAAGGAATTCGAGGTGCCAAGGCTGTGGAAAATGAGGTGGGTAAGTATGTGACCATGCTGAAATTGCAGGATAAATCATATGTGGCTGCCAAAAAGCTATCTGGTGGCATGCAGCGTAAGTTGTCCCTATGTTGTGCTCTATGTGGAAATGCCAAGGTGGTTCTATGTGATGAGCCAAGTTCTGGAATCGATGCAGCCGGTCGCAGGAGTCTTTGGGATCTATTGCAAAGCGAAAAAGACGGACGCACCATATTGTTAACCACTCACTATATGGATGAAGCTGATGTCCTGGGCGATCGCATAGCTATCCTATCTGAAGGGAAACTGCAGTGCCACGGCACCTCCTTTTATTTGAAGAAGAGATTTGGCACTGGTTACCTATTGGTATGCATAATGCAGAGTGGCTGTGATGTTGGAGCCGTAACCCAGTTGATACGAAAGTACGTTCCTCCCATTAAACCGGAGCGCGTGTTGGGTACTGAGCTAACCTATCGCCTGCCCAACGAGTACTCAAAGAAGTTTGCAGAATTACTGCAGGACTTGGATGATAAGTGTGCTCAACTGCAGCTGGTGGGTTACGGCTTGAGCGGAGCCACTTTGGAAGATGTGTTTATGGCAGTCAATACCGAGAAAAGGATTCAAGGTGGAGCAGAAGTGCCTCCGGCAGACGGAAGTACTGATTTCAAAGAACTAGTTTTTGATAGCAAAACGAGAGAGAACAGACGTATCCGCCGTTGTTTTATGTTTTGGCAGGCTCTCTTTCTTAAAAAGTTCTATACCACTACTAGGAATTACTGGCTGCTGGGTATTCAGCTGATCCTGCCCATAGCAGTCATGGCTCTGACAATTCTGAACTCACGAGGTGGTAGGATTTACTACGAACTACCTGCTATGTCCATATCTATCAATCAGTATGGTTCCGCCTATGTTGTACTGGAGGATAATACAACTGATAAATCTTCGTCCTTGGCCGATGCTTACTCAAAACACTTGGAGCACTACGGCACAAGGTGCACGTTGCTAAACACTGGCGATCTGAAGTTTGAGGACTACATACTAGGTCATGACGTAAATCAAAGCCGGCGTATTGATTTCCATTTCCTAGCAGGACTCACTGTATCGGATAAAAATTTAACCGTGTGGCTAAATAATAAGCCACTGCACACGGCTCCTTTGACTCTCAATTTATTGCACAACGCCCTGGCTATTAAATTGCTCGGCCAGGATGCTTCTACTTACGTAACTAATGAGCCTTTGCCATACAGCGATGATACAAGAACTTTGAGACTGAATAAGGGACAAGTGTTGGGCGCTGAGATATCTATAAATTTATCCCTAACCATGTGCTTCATCACAGCCTTCTATGCGATTCCCATCATAAGAGAACGAGAAACTCGAGCCAAACTTTTGCAATTCTTAAGTGGAGTTGATGTGTGTGCCTACTGGACAAGTCACATTGTTTGGGATTACCTAGTATTTGTTCTCTCGGCGTTATCTTCCATACTCACTATTGCCGCATTCAAGGAGATTGGCTACATAACACCACTAGATCTAAGTCGGTACTTCTATATGCTGCTGGTATTTGGATTTCCGGGTATTATGCTAAGTTATGCTGCATCAGGATGCTTCTCCGATGCGGCCACAGGGTTTACTCGCATATCCATTATTAATGTCTTAATGGGAACTGGGCTCTTTTTGATGTTCATGACCCTGAATTTTGAGGCCTTTCAGCTGAAGCATGTGGCAGAACAACTAGCCTGGTACTTTCGATTGTCTCCACACTACAGCTTGGCCAGCTCCACTCACAGCATCCACATAGGATATAATATTCGACGCGGCTGCAGTATGAGTGGCATCAGAAAGTTACCAAAACAACTGCGCTGCCGAAATATTCCCATATGCTGTGATATTCCAAGCTATTATGGCTGGCGAAAGCCTGGTGTTTTGGCAGAAATCACATATATGATTATGCTTGGATCTACATTATTTTTGCTATTAGTTGTTTACGACGCCAAGATATGCAATCTTATTGTCGAAAAATTGGCCAATTGTTTTTCGAAGCGAAAACATGTTGAAGGAGGAACTTCTATCGAAAACGATAATGTAGTCGCGGAACAACGTGAAGTCCGAGAAATTATAAACTCAGGACGAAAAGATGTACCTCTTTTGGTCTACAAAATAAGCAAACGCTATAGAACCAAACTTGCAGTTAAGGCCATTTCGTTTCATGTGCCCCATGCCGAATGTTTTGGACTTCTGGGTATCAATGGAGCTGGTAAGACCTCAACCTTTAAGATGCTAGCTGGGGATGAGAAAATAACCTCTGGCGAAGCCTATATAGATGGCATCAATATATCAACTCATAAGGTTTATCGGAAAATCGGTTATTGTCCCCAGTTTGATGCATTGTTTGAGGACTTAACTGGTCGCGAAACCTTAAATATTTATTGTCTTTTGCGAGGAGTGCGACGTCGACATGTAAAGCCCATATGTTGGGGACTGGCCATATCCTTCGGATTCGCCAAGCACATGGATAAGCAAACGAAGCATTACAGTGGCGGAAATAGGCGAAAGTTGAGCACCGCCATATCGGTACTTGGAAATCCATCGGTCTTATATCTGGATGAGCCCACCAGTGGCATGGATCCTGCCGCAAGACGACAACTATGGCAAATAATAGGCCTGATTCGTACTGCTGGAAAATCCATTGTTCTAACCTCGCACAGTATGGATGAGTGCGAGGCTCTGTGCAGTCGATTGGCCATAATGGTCGATGGCGAATTCATGTGCTTGGGATCGGTGCAAAGCTTAAAGAATCAGTACTCGAAGGGCCTGATCCTTAAAGTTAAGGTCAAACACAAAAAGAAAACTTTTCAGCGGGTTGTGGAAGATTCATCTTCCTCAAATGACAAAAAATCCATTTCAGAAACTGACTTTAAGTTTCTTCAAAGGGCTTCTGTTATGGAAAGTTCTCAAACGGATCGAATTTTAAAGGTGAATCGATTTATATTAAAAGAGATTCCTGACGCAGAACTCAAAGATGAATATAATGGACTGATTACATACTATATACCACACGCAAAAACATTGTCGAAAATATTTCAACTCCTTGAAACTAACTCGCATAGGCTCAATGTTGAAGATTACCTAATTATGCAAACAAGGCTGGAGGAAATCTTTTTGGATTTTGCTTCAAAGCGACATAGTTCAGATATCTTTACTAAACGGTGTGTGCGTATAAATACATATTTCAGTCATGTTTTAAATGTATCTTATTTCAGGAAACGTTGGTGTTGCTAAATAATTTGTTGCGTTGTAAATTGAAATACATTTTATACATTTTTAATAATGGGACGTTTTTTGATTATTAGAAGCCCCTAGGCTATCTTCTTCATTTGCCTGTCTGTGAAAACATTCCTTAATGCCATGTGTACTAATTGCCGACCAGGACTGACTCCTCAGGTCCTGCCAACCCCTCACTAGATGTCTCAAATGCTCGAATTCCCAGTTAATTCGCCAGAGGCTATTCCTTGCAGCTGCTGGCAGGAGCGCTTAATATCTTGTTTATTTATTGCATTCTGCGCGTTTAATTAACACTTAATCCCTGTGTAAGTAATTACGCTTCTGCTCCAGCATTTACTCCTGCTCGTGGCCTCCAGTCTCGTGATGGAATAATTCATCTTCATAAATATGCGCTGCATTCTCCACTCGGTTTTTGGGTAGGATGTGGGTTCCTGGGCGCTTAAAAAGCATTAAGTTGCGCATCGGACACAGCACGACACGCCCCTGAGCGCCATTAACTCAGGCCAGTGGGCGGTGGGTGGGTCAGGAATTGGACACAATGGGATGGCCACAGCCATAAACACACTTATAAAACAATAACAAGGCCATTGCAGTCGAAATAAGGATGCACTGAGTACAATATACTTGCACATTTTTCGTAAGCTGTAAAGTTATTCAGCTAATCAGCATGAACAGATTTAAATTATCTTAAATACGTAATATTTTTGTAAAATAAAACATTTAAATAAATGATTGAACATATACTTTATTAAGTTTTCTCCAAGTGCACAGGAAAACTTACCATCAGCTGTTGGATTCTCACAGAGCCACATCTTGCAACAGTGGCCGGGAACTTCGACGAGGCGCGGCGATCGGCAGGAAATCGTGTCCTCCGGCGCCGGGAGCTGCTCGTTGGGGCAGAGCGTGGAGCAGGCGTGGCGGCCATTCTGCAATGCCACATTAAAATACATTAAATGTGGGCCATTGTTGCTGCTGTTGGGTTGTTTATTTAGCTTTGGCCGGGCAGCCGAAAATAAAGTCATAATGTAAAGAAAATATTGGCCCAATCGCACAAGGACGACCGAAAGTTGGCAGGGTCCTCGACTTGGCCACGAACTTTTGCTTGGTGTTTATTTCCTTATGTGTACTTTGGTATATGGCAAAATTAACATTTCGTGCAGACCCTCACAGCTTTGTTTGTAATCCACTTTTCGTCTCTAAGCGGTCCCACAGCCCGATGATACTTTTTTATACCCATTCCGAGTCCTTCGCATCGTCACGAAATTGCATTGCATAAATTGCAAATGCTCGTGTTTGTATTATGCCTCATGATAAACTACCAGCGCAGCTGGAAATAAGTTGCAAAAACCCTAACCAGACATGGAAGCCCAGGAACGTAGGAGCAGTTAAAAAACTTCTCTGTGGCCATAAAGCAATGTCAAGGATTTGGGGCTACAGCAACTTAAAAGTGAACTTTAATCGTAGTTTTATATGCAACGATTCGCCTTAGCCAAACCTATAGCTCCATCTATGTATGTTATATGGTTATATATATTCATATATATATATATATACAGATTTTACAGCAAATTGTTTTACCATTTTGAAAGTTTTGAAACGTTAAAAAAATTATTTAATTTAATTTATGATATTAGTTAAAAGGTATTAAGCATTTACATATATCCAACTTAATAGCCGTACTTCCCCTCTCTATTCTAAGTTTGATAATGCCTGCTAAGCGTTGTTTTAATCTCATTAGCGATATATAGTTTTCCCCCATTATAGTCTCTATCAAATTCTACTGTGCTATTTCGAAATTGTAGTTCCGTGCATTTCACACTATATTTAAATTTTAATTAAAATCGCAACCCAGCAGAGCCATTTGGTTTTAGCTGCTGCAAGTGCCGCCTCTAATCCCACCAAAAATGAGATAAAAAAAAGGTCAAAATGAAGGCTGGAAATAAAAAGCGCTAGGAGCCAGACTAAGCACAGGTTAAACAACAGCGATGGCAACGACTAGCGTTTAACGAAACTGCATTTGGCTTTTGGCCGGAATGCCTTCTGTGTCCCAATATCTGTAAATGTATCTATGTATACGTAGTACGTATCTCTGGATGTCTGTGGTTTGTGGCGAACTTTTGTGCGGATGGCCCCAAGCATTTGGCAAACGGCTGCGACCTGCGACCTGCGTTTTGGTACCCGCGACTCACCTCGCAAACGCATTGGGTTTTACAATCCAATTTGAATGTGACTCCATGTGCGAATGTTGTGTTGCCCACACTGCAATTGGCTGCAGGCGAATCCGAAGCGAAGACCATGTGCGCATCCAGATGTTGCGTTGGATTCCATCGTTGTCACCAGCAAATGTAGATGGAAAAAATAGAAAATGGAAGATTCAAATGAGCATGAAAATGGGGAAATTCTACAAGGCAAAGTGAATTGAAAGAGCTTATATCTTTAAAGTCAGAGTGCGTGGTTCAAACATTTATTAGGTAATCAGTGCCTCTGACTTGTCTATTATACAATTCATTTCATTTCATTTCAGTTTGCCTTCATTTCACTGCTAATTTATATCATCAAATGCGTAATACATGTCGTATGTGTAATTCCAATGAATGGGAACCCAATTAATGCCAGTGCTGTTTGTTATAAATTTCGCCAGAATCGCATATTTGCAGCGCAAACAATAGACCTGCTACTATTCCACCGTTTGCCTTCGTGTCTCATCAAAATTGATATTGACAAATGCCGCTGCTTTATGGCATCCCATTAGCCCGCTAAAGTTTGTTTTTGCCTCATTCTTTGTTCCACACAGAAAAAAAAGTCATTGATTTGTAATTTTTGATAATAATAATCGTTAGCAAGTCTGGAATATTTATTGATTTACATCCATTTTGTCGGCCTAACATTTAGTTTTAATATTTTGATACCTTTAATTCCAATCAAATTAATTGTTTTAAGGACTTCGGGAAAATTTTTTGCAGTGCTCTTTCACAGACACTACTCCTGTGTCTGCCTTTGAGCAGGTTCTTGTTTTGGCCTGGCCCAAAACTCGCATGTGTTGCCGCCAATCACAATTACTCGGGCTTGTGGCGGACCATTTGCAATCGCACAGTGGTGCAAAATTTGTCCCATAGATAGCGATTGTGGGGGCAGCGAGCGAAAGAGGAGCCACCCAATTGTGTTTTTGTGTGCAAGGGGATCGGGTACGTGCCCTGTACTTTTCCACTTTGAATTGATTTCACTGGCGACGTGACTTCTGCGAAAGGACGAGGCAGACGTGGCCGCCCGCCTCCTTGGGCATCATCATTCATTTGGCATCAATGGTTAATGCGAAAATTGGCATTGCTAGCTGATTGTAATGAATATGGCCACGTTGTCGCATCTTGATGACATTAGCAATCTACGTTTATTATTGAAAAGTTCGAAGCGAGGGTCGTACAATGCCGGAAGTATCTACGTGTGATGCGCCCTTCACTCCTGCAATATCGCGTCATTTTCGGGAGTGCAATCATCTTAATGTGTTTTCCTCGTACGCGGCATACACATGCAACCCTTGTGGCAAGGATATTTCTGAATAGGCATCTGTGTGGGTGCTTTGTCTGGGTGAAATTTCTGCAAGGATACCTTATCCTTGGCAAATCAGGCAGGCTGAGACACAGCTGCAGAAGGATATTTGACAAGATTTCGGTGTAGATTTTATTGTTTTTTTTTTTTTGCTCATTGTATTTAGGTGATTTTATCTCTCCTATTTATCTAAATCTATATATAAAAAAAAAATTGCAAATACCTTCCCCTTTATTTGATTATCTGATTTTCAATATTAGGTTAAATATAGGTTTTATCATAAATCTTTTCCAACAATTTACAACTGCAGTTTTCATCAGTTATTATCAAGATCAACTTTACACAATCATGTAAAACAATCTATACAGGAAAATCTTGATAATATAAAACTAATATTAGTGTTATCGCCGTCACGACAATAAAATGCCCAGTACTTTTGTACCCCAAATGGAAAAATGCTTATATTTGTTTTAACTATTTCGAAGGCTGTTGGTAATTTTAAAACACAAAATAAATAATTTATCTAAATATTTGTTTTGCATTTGTAAGGATTAAAAATATATCAGTATGTTTTTAATATGTTTATTCCCAATCAACTTATTAGATTCTTTTTCACAGCACAACATACCCTTCCCTTTTACGAGTAACGAGCTTGGGTATATAAGCTTCATCAAATAGACGTTTTATCATTTCGAGAAAAGTGTGAAATGGCTGATCAATTTTCGGTGCTGTGTCAAATATTAATTTTTCTAGCCGCTGCACAGCCTTCGATTGGAGGTCACTTCGAGTATGTTTTGGATGACGAATCAGTGTTTTCGGAATGTTTTGATATGCCGCCTGGATATGCGAATATAAGCGGGCTGTTTGATGTTTCAACAATTAACTTTGAAATGGGGCCAGAAGGAGTTCACGTCGACGGATACGCAACCTCCTCGTGGGATATACAACCAACGGATCGCATTGAGGGTCAATTAAATGTCTTTCATATGGACCGTGGTACTTGGCAACCGACGGTACTAAATATGGTGTCCAGAGATTTTTGCAAAACATTTTTTGATCCCAATCAATATTGGTACAATATTTTTCCAAAACATATTATAAACAGGGACGAGGCTCGACAAAAATGTCTAAACTATAAAGGAGTATGTGCGGTTCAATGCTATTCAAAGCTATTCTTACATGTTTTTATTTACAGACTGTTTACTTCATGGAACCATATACCTTACAAATGCATTTTGGATTAGGTTTGACGCTTCCTTCTGGAAGAAATCGAATGGTGTTCAATTTGGTAGCAATTGATGAGAATAATGTTAAGCGACCAAATGGAATTTGCTTTGAGATAGAAGGGGATTTTTTTAAAATCGAATAACTGATCTATAACAGTACCTTTTATTTGCCGCATTGATTGGTTTTTATTAATACATCCCTTTTTTAATATAAAGGAAATAATAAATAACAAGTTAACGAAATTAAAGAAACGACTCTATACTTGGATATATAAATATACCAAATAAGACCAAAAATAAGTTTTTAAATTAATTGTAAGCTTTAATCTTAAGCTTACATATTTTCACTTTTATTTACTCTATTAGGCATATGTTATATTCCGTATAAATTACTTACAATGACAGGATAAGAGTATCTGCTCAACATATATATATTATTTTACAGATATCCCTTATCACATGACGCATGAGCTTTCTTTATCAGTGCTTTTCTCTTTCGATTTCTGACAAAATTTAGGGCTTTCATTTAGTTGGCAAAGTGCACTGAAGAGCTCCCCCATCTATAAACATAGTACATACACCGACTATTGCCTGCTTAAGCTCGATGTCTTGCCGTGCGAAATGAACTCTTAGCCTCTGGTTGTCTACCCTTTCTGATGGCTTGACACATTTTTTGAGACCCCGTCTTCCTTTGTTGGGGTCATCAGCACCGGCTCCGCCCACCGCCCTGCGCCCTGTTTGGGGTCACGTGTGCGCAGTTTATTTGTTTTATGCGGCCTCTGCGAGGCTCTGCCTTCGGACTCGTTCCATCTTTGGCTGTGTGCAGTGTTTGTTTTACTTAGAGTTTTAGATTTACTTAAGTCGTTGATGACCATGACCAAATAAAGTTTCATTTTGTGCAAAGATTTACAACACTCGAGCGTGTGCGACAAGTTTTGAGTGCCATCCGACATTGGCCCCGGAGCCGATCATGGAAAGGCTACGACGGCAAAGGCAGTCCGAACAAAAGTTCGAAAAGAACGGTTCAGTCTGCAGCCCATGCTGCGTATGCGCAATTTTTGCTGTTCGAGTGTTTGCTTGGGACATGTTGTGATTGGGAGCTGAAAACTGTGCCCAATTCTACTTCAAAAACTAAAATCTGCACTAAAGATTGCCAATGGCCCGAGGGTATGTTTGAACACACTTGGCAGAGATTTCCGAAGGGAATAAAAAGTATGTGCCAGTACTGTAAGGTTCAGCGACACCAAAAGAGCTTGCCAAAACACTATTGCCTAATTTAATTAAAGTCTGACGAAACAGAAATTTATTAATAGCTGAAACTTAAGTTGTAGATATATTTAAAGTGCATTACACTCAGAAGAACTAAACACCCATGAATCAAAATTTGTATGATTTCAAGTAAGTTATGAAAAGTGGGTTTCCCCTGGGATTTAACTGTGCTAAACATTAGCTCCATATGAATTGGCCTTACTGTGGAAACGTCTGCAAACGATATCCTTGCAGCTCATTCGAAGTGAACTTTTTGGTTCCTGACTTGTTTGGAAGGACTCTTCATTGCTTCACGTATTCGCAAATATGTTTGGCAAAGTTCGCAGCGTCTCTAAATTTTTCGTGTTGCGATAACTTTCCGATTTTAGCCGGGAAAAAGATGCGAGTTAAGGGCAAGTTCTTGAGTTTAAATAAACTTGTTCCGCATTGAGTGGACAATGCATCAAGGCTCTGAGCAATTGTTGTCTGCACAGACGAAAAAGTCGCTAAAATTGTAGTTTATCACAACAACAACCAAAGCTTTTGGGCATACAGATTACAAAAAAAAATAATGCTTAAGCTCTAAGCAAATCTGTACAATCCTTAAGATAAAGGATTCTGGTTGTTATTATTTATCAATTATATTTTACTACTATGCTCCGTCGATATTTGATTTTGTCTGAAATATAAAATGTGCTACAAACATTCTTTAAAGGATTACAGCATATTCGTTTCCTGTGATTTCTTTCAATGTGTTCAAGCCAGCCAATCGTGTGGGCCATTGATATGGACCCGGGGCACAACTGGTCGGTGGACTACGTGCCAGGGAAAAAGAGAACTTTTATTTTGGAGCCGGCCATACACAAACTGTATTGGCATTTGACTCAAAACTTTTGAATCCAGCGGGGGGCGCGGTGGGAATAAAGGGCCAGTATAATACATATACAAGTGTATATGCAGCTATTTCGGCAGCACGATATGGCTTGAATTTGTTGTAACGCCCTCGAATCGAAAAGTTTCTGGCACAGTTCGGACTACTGCTGTTTAATTTTGAACAGCTTTCTACGACATGGTGGGGGGAGGTGGGGGTTACTGGATGGAAAGCATTGGGAACAGAAAAAGAGCATGGAAAATGGCACATGTCGAAACGAATTGAACACACACATCCCGTCGAAAAAATGTTGGGCCAAATGGAAAATGAAGAAAGAGAATCGAACATAAAACCATTAAAATCACTTTACTCGTTAGTTAGGCATTTGAGCCGGTGTGCGTGGGACTCTCGTCCAGGAGATGGGATCTGCTAAGCCGGGATATAATGGGTATAGGTGCACAATAAATGTTCGGAAACGGGTCTACAACTTTCGCAAAAGCACAGGGGCAATGTGAACAAAAAATTACATTTCCTGTCTGCAAGTTTTAATGAAATGGTTCGTTCTTCAATTGCACACGGCTATTTGGTATTCCCTTATTTCCTTTTAAGTTTGACTTTATTGAGCAAAATAGTTACTCTATTTCGTTTACTGCCAAAGAGCTTCCAAAGTGGCAAAATAGTACAAGCAATAAACAATTAGTAACATAGAACAAATGTTGAATTGCACCAAAATGGAAAATTATGATATTTAGGTAGAAAAAACAACATATCAAAAAAAAACAAATTTTCCTGTAGCTTTTAAATTTTTAGCTAGGAATTGCACTTTAAGGAAATCATTTTGGTGTGGACCATTTAATGCTGCTGATGATGATAATGAGATGGCAGGCCTTTGATAAATGAAGCACACAGAAAATGTGATTCGTAAATCTTTATTTTTTCCCAAATCAATTGCAAATACGCATCAACTTCGTGCAATTCAATTTCAATCGTGGGGACTGCCAAAATCCTAAGGAACTTACCCGGATTCGGATGCCTGGGCAACTGATCCATGGACGGCGGATGGGATTGCATAATTAAGGAAAGAGCATTAATGGTATTCATAAAGATTTTCATGGCTGCTTCGCTTTTGTTCAAAAACTCACTTTGATGGCCTTAAAGCCCAGACTTAGATTTGCCTCGACTTCAGCAACGAAACCATTACCAAAAATTCCAAGCAGCGGCAGCAGTATCAGCATTTTCTGTAAGTAGAGAGATGGGATTATTTGGCTGGGGAAACAAGGTAAAAGAAAGGTCGAAGCAGTCGCAGTCGACTTTATTAAGGTCAATTCAATGTCTGGCTCGGTTTTTGGTTACGGCTAATGGTTACGACTACGGCCATGGTTACGGTTTTGTTTTGAATTTCAGTTTGGCTTTCCTTCGTCTTTTTTTACACTTTTCACAGGTTTTCACACCTGCGCACCCACCTTTAATATTTTTACGAATCATTTTTTTTCACTGACAGCAGACAAAGTTTTTATGTTATTCGTTTCGGCAGACTGGCTGAGGGGTTATTAATCTGGTTACTAGGATAAAAAGCTTAATGAACAGGTACTTGAAAAAGTTTTTGCATAGTTATTTTATTGCTTTTATTCTGCCTTATTTAGGAGATAACAGTATGTTTCTTTTTAATTGGGATTATAATATCTTTAAAGTATGAAATACTCCTAACAAAATGTATACACACATTATAGAATTAAAATAATCCCAATTTTTCACCATTCTTTTGGATTTATAGGGCTTGTGTACTAATAATGTAGTTATACTAATATCACTTAAGCTGCAGTTAATTAATTATTCCTCAGCTTAAGAATTAATTCATTATTACGCAAATAAACCTATTTCATTGATTAATTGCCAAATGGTATTTATGTGCATCAAATATCAAAAAGCTGGAAAAAAATTCAATTATTTTCCTATGAAAGTTTTCCTCGGAGAGACGAGTAAATGTTTAAACAACACTCAATAGAAGTGCTAATTGATTTGTATTCATATACCGAACGACGGAAGTTACATATTTTTTCAGATGAAACTGCAATTGATGCGGATGAACACATTTAATAATTTTCTCGTTTTCCTCGAGGCTTAAGCCGCCCCAAAAGTCACCCGCATTTTCACACTTTCGCGATAAATGAAAAATGTGAAAAGCTATATATTTATGGCGGATCTTTTACGTCTGGGAGTGGTAATTATTTCGCTTGCTTGTTGTCTGTGGGCGCCTTTGTTTGCAATCAATTTACGCACTAAGAACACGCATACGCCGTGTGGCCAACTTCGAAGCGGCGCGTTTTTCATGTTGCTCACAGAAGGCGCAAAAGCTCATTAAAAAATATTTTCCACTCATGCGTGAGCATTTCAAAAAGGTATTTAATTAAACTTTAATAACAAAAACAATAAGCGGTCGGCTACAAAGTGGAAAAGCAAAAGGACGGGCGGCAGGTGGCGAAAGGGAGGTGGTTTAATGCGAAAGATTTCAATTAACGACGTGGACCTCGAGCGCTGCTAAGTGGATAAACAGGACGAGGACATCGAGGCACGGCGACGGATGAGTGGCCATCACTCATAGCAAACTCATGTGGAACGACCGTTCGGTTGCAGGAGGCACTGCATCAATGGACTGCATTGAATGCTGTTCATTAAGGTGTCGCTCCAAGGAGCTATCCCCAGTCCTTGTCGTAATTATCGCAATTACAATGAACGATGACGGGGGAAATGTAAATGGGCAAAGGGAATGGGAATGGGAATGAAATGGAAATGGAAATGGAGACTTCAGCAGGACAGCACAGTCAACAATAATAAAGGCCAACGAGGCGCATGAGAGCAGTTAACAAAGGAGGGCCGGAATCACAGGTCCTAGAAGAACCCCTTAATGTATGTGGCTCAGAGCTCAGTGGATGCAACTCTCTGATCTGTTAATTGCGGGGCGAATGTGGGCCAACACATATCGCCACATGTTGCTCTCCTTGAACGGGAAAAGTGCAAGGAAAAAGGAGCAAAACATGGGTTGTGGCAAAAAACGAGTGAAAACCCATCTATTTTACCAGCCAGCCATCCATCCATCCATCCTGCTGCCTGTTTTGTGTTTATAATTATGATGAAAGGGAAGGAAGCAGATCCAGACCCTAGACCAACCATTCATCTCGATGCGATCCGGGGCCAAATGTGTGTGTCACTTCGGAAATGAGCAAGTCCGTTTAAAAATGCTTGCCACAGAGTTTTGATTATTTCAAAACAGAGCCGAGTGTCACAACTCTGGGGAGCTATATCATTAAATTTAATGAATAGATAACAACAATGACGGAGCTGCCCCAGAAGGATCCAAAAAATTATGCAGCAAAAAGTTTGACCCACTAAAAATACAATTTGCAAAAATCTGACCTCAAGTTAAGGCTTTGCTGACGGCATTTTATGACCTCTTTAAATGGCCATAATACCCGTGAATTGATTAATGATACACCCGGCCACCACTCCCTCATAATTCGACGGTTTAAAGCGGTTTTAAGCCATGTTTGGCCGACCGAATATGTTTACTTTCGGTTCGGGCCTGGCCAATGAAATTAATGATATTGTTAAGCCATTTTAAACGAGCCAACAAATTAATCTTGTTTAATTTTTGAAGTTGAGCATAATGGGCCAGGCATTAGCAGCTGATGCCCCATTTTATGCCGCACTCTCATGCAAATCAGTACAAATCCCGATTTCTGGAGGGCAAAGCTGATTGTTTGACTGCACATCAGTCATAAACCGTGGTATCTACGTTGGCATCTTATTATTCAGAACACACACGATGCCAACGACCGCTGTCAACGATGACAACACTGGCATTCGCCTCATAATGATGATGAACACAATCATCGGCATGTTTATGCCGCTTTTCTGGATGATAACAACGCGTGACAACAATGCTGACACATCGAAAGATTGTCATTCCATCAATTATTCACGAACACGCAAATCATCAACAAAACGCTCAGCATTCAAGGATGCCAAAAACACCAATCCCATCCCAAGCACACTGCAAATGTATCAAAAGCAGGCAACATGGGTACACAGGTAAAATAAGGATCTACAGTAAAGATATTCAAATAGTTTCAAAAGATAATTAAGTCAATTAAAATGCCATCAAGCCAAGGCAAAGTATTTAAATGACAAACAAATATTAAGTAAGACTTATTATGAACTGAATTCAATCAATCACAATGGTATTAATATACGTATATATGTATAACATGGCCTCGCTATCTTGAATCCTTTTTTTTCGGTGCAGATCAATGAAGCCTGGAGTCTACCAATATTAAGTGATACAATTTGTATTTGGTTGGGGGTTTTCTGCCGCAGGCTCTACTCAACGAACAACAACAGCCGATAGTCGCATTCAGAGCCCCAAAAAATAGAAGGAATCATTGGCATGAATATCTGAGTGTTTTTATTTATGACTGCGCGTCAATATACTGTCAGACTAGTGAAGTGGTGGATGTGAGTGGGTGGGTTTAGACTGCTCTTTGGCCCGACTAGAACAGAAATCAATCAACTCTGGGCCCGAACGGGAAAACTAACAGCTCGTGGAGTGCAGAGCCAGAAGCTGGAGGATGTGGAGAAGGTATCTGAAGGATGCGAAGGATCCTCATGGTGCCATAAATCCGAGCATGACACAGTTAAGTGTTGGTGCTTAACAAAGGCTTACGGCAGAAAAAACGAAGTATGGGTGTGGAAAACTACTGAGATACAAATCACAATCCATCTGGGGCCAAAGAAGAAAGAGAAATTTGCCTTTAATTTAAGACATCATCCGTTTGAGCTAGTTAAAAACCCTTTTATCTCAGTGCGAATCACTTAACGACCCGAAATTTCATTTGCAGCTAATTGAAATTCATTCTGGCGAAATCAAATTAAGTCAAAAGTATATCCTGTCGCCAAAGGTACGTGTCCTTTCAAGAAACAAAGTCTGAGGCCAAGTGATTCATTCATAGCGATAAATTAAGACTACTAAGGATGCTGAGTACTTCCTCCCAGCCTCCCAGGGGACATATTTTCGTTCACATTCACGTCCTGATATAAATATCCTGCCTGTGAACGTGTCCTGTCCAATGAATATCAACAGTTTGCTTTCCCTATTTCTTGACATCTTTTATGGCGTTTTGGCTAAACCCTCATCAGCATAAAAAAAAGGAAAAACTCAATTACAAAATATCAGAAAATCGCAAACAAATAAATTAAGGATACAAATCTGGCTAAGGACTGCGGCAAACTCGGCTCAAATCGAAATGAAATAGTGACACAGGCGCTGCCATAAAACCAAAGGCAAATACAAAGCCACACAAAAGGAAAAAGGTTAAACCAAATATTTATCCAGCCGCCCAAGGAGCAGGGGAAATGGTCCGGCTTTGGTTGGAGCTCGCAGTGAGAGGAGTCCTTTTCCGTAGTCTGTATGTAATTACCAGGCAAGGACTGCAAGTACAGCTGTGCCTAAGTACATAGCTCCCAAAGAACACACTAAAGGACAGTCGAAGTACAGAGAGCAAAATTGGCGCACTCTTTTTCTTTGAAAATATTGAACATGCTTAATTCTGATAAAAATTATTATAGCTGAGAAAACTGAATATATTTAAATATTATTTAAGATAGTTGTAAGAGATTTTTGGTGTCATCTATTTGACATCCTTATAAAAAACAAACTGATGATGTTATCGAAGGATGCATCTCTCAAAACTATTTGAATAATATATCCACTGCCATATTAAAGCTACAAACATATTGCATCTTTTGGTTTTTAGAATCTGAATACTGTATTTTCTAAACCCCTTTTTTTAGTATTAGTCTCAGTGTGGGGATGGGCATGTGTGTGTCAGGGCGTACGTGGCTTTATGCTTAAATAAACATTCGCTCGGGCCTTTCGTCCTGCTGCTGCTCCTTGGGCCATCGTCTTTGGCCCGTTTACATAGCACCCATCGGCAGGCAGTCAGTTTGCCCGGTCAAAGCCAAATCGTTGATTGCATAAGTTGATGGCCGACACATGTCCGAGATATACAGTGTCGATATAGTCTGTGTTTGTCTGCGGGCGCAAAGGCCCCGAGTTACTCACGTGTGGTTGCTATTCACGTCTAATGATGTCTGTGCAGGTTGCATTGGCTGCTCCCGCTCCAAGGATTCGGCTCCTCCCCGAGTGACCTGCAAGGGAAAATGAAATTTATACTGCGAGTTGGTACAAACTGATTGCTTTGTTGAGATGCCCGGCCCGTGATCTCCAGGACTCATCAAGGATTATAGAGAGGCGTTGAGCGGGAGCGCCGGCAAATTGCCCGAAACCATTTTTCAACTGGAGTTTCTGTGAAGATTTTAATTGACTTTTTGCGGTTGAATCGATTGTTTAATTCACTTGCCAGACAAATTGGTTGGTCAAGTAAAAATTCATAGAAACAGAATTCATTGAAAGAAGTAATGCATCTGACGTACGTAAAATTTTTTAAATTAAGAAATTGTGGATCCGTTTTGGCTTGAAAAGTGGGCCGTGCAAAAGTATTTTATGTGTTTGGTAAATCCATTTATAACTAAGCTTATTCAAACACAATTAAAAAGCGGTCTAACTAAGTTGTTGACTTGACTTCCAATCAACAGATATAAGACTTATTTAAACAAATTTAACAAATTAATCTCGTGAAGGAAAGTCGCATGATTTTTTATCAGCCACTCACAAAAAATGAGATATTGAGCTATTATTAACATTTGGCACAAACAAATGACAGGCCATAAAGCAGATCTTTTCGAATCGAAGTCATTGAAACATTTCATTAAATTGTTTTTGCCTTTCTGCCACCATTTTTTCATATTTGCTCGTTGTCGTTTCCATGTTGCTTTCCCATGTGTAAGTGTGTGTGGCAAGGTGTTTGTTATCGTTTGTTATATTGCTTGTTATGTAATGTAATTTATACACACCCATACAGACAGAGACAGAGATTCGAATACAATGTCATAAACGGCAGGGACACAAAGGCAATTCCGCATGGCATTAAGGGCAGACAAAACAAATGGCGAAGGAGGAAGCCAGGGAGCGGGATGCGACTAAAAGCCAAAACGAACGCGTTTGGCATAACTGATAAGCTGGTAACGCAGCAGGACATTCCCCTCTTAAAGGTCTTGGCCACGGCCCAGACATCTCCTCGTCTGCCCCACAAAGTCCCCATCCCGAATCTCGTCCCGGTTCCTGCTCGCTGTGCCTGCTTCCTTGACTTTTGAATACTTAACAGGATAATGAAATGTCAAAAGTGCGCAGGCGGAAAGCGTATCCCGCTGTCCTGTCCTCTGGTTCCTCCGCTCCAGAGCCCCCTTCCCTGGCTCATATTGATATTCCTCCGGCTGTTGTGGAGTTTTATTGTGTTGTCCATGCCTAAGTGAACGTCACGGCGTGCCGCGCGCATTAAATCATAAAGAAGAAAAGGAGGCTCGCTGCAGAATAACTGAGGAGGCACAAATTTCCTGGAATTTCTACGACTTGAGGATTTCTGTTTACTCTTTTCAGTTTTATCAAAAACATTAAAATATTGTTATATTTTAAAAATCGGAAACAGATCATTGAATGGCGTATAAGACAGACAACAGAGACCATTGACACAATAAAAAATATAATATATTTAAGCGGATGTAAATTAATGTCGTACAAACAAAATATTAGAAATTAAATCAAATGAATGTTCATTTATAACTAAAAACTGAAATTAGTTATATTTTTTTTGTTTGAAACCACAATACCATTTTTGCTTAAAGTTACAATCACAATATTGCAATAAGATACCCCATTTGCAAAAAAGAGTACCAGAAGCGAATGAAAAATGGGATACACCAGTCGAAAGGACCGCATCCCTCACACGGGATGTTTTTATTTTTTGGTTGGCCATTTTATGTTTACATAAATTTAAATTGACATAAATGCGTTGTGGGGGCCCCCGCAAAAAAGACGAGCCATGAACCAAATGATAAACTTCATAAATTATGACAGTTTTATGCTTCTCCCCGTGCTCAGTTTACGCTTTATTTATTTGTAGTGATTGCAAGCGAATTGAAATTGTATTTATGCCATTCCATGGCATTACATAATAAGACCAGAAGTCAAAACAGGTACGTTTCCCTTCCACCGAACCGCCCTTTATCACCGGAATAATCCAGCTTTAATCAAAGCCACATTTGTGGCAAGTTCTTGTGTGTAAAAGAAGATACCATTTGCCCCCAACCCCCGCCCAGTCATCTATGGGGATATCGTGCCAGAAGCTGACACGCTTAACTCAAATTGCTGTTGCTTTGCTCTTCTTCTTGTTCTTGTATAAGTTGCGAAAAACAAGAGAAAGTTGTAATCAATAAAGTAAATGACCCAGGCACTTCAGGACGACCAGAGAACATATCCTGCCAAATAGAGGGCAGTGGTGGCGAATGGGCCAAGTGTTGCTATGATTGATTTCTTGGAGTGGAAAAAGCGTTACGAAGTGTACAGATGAGATGTGCTACTTAAGGTAACATAAGAAAATCTCACCAGATATTTAGTTAATCAACTTGGCTTTAGTTTCGACAAAACATAGGCAGAAAATGGTAATGACTGTTAGAATTTAATAATAATTGGGAAACAAGATTACTAGCTGTAAAGACTGTTGTTATATATACAACGAAAGAATTCACTAAAGACTTTATCGCAATCTGAAGATAATAATAACTTGTGGACGCCGAAAAATGAATATACGCACTATATCTTTTAAATAATCTCACAATTCCTTTATTCAACTTTACTCTTCAAGCGCACGCCACCGAATGACGCGTCTCGCCTATTCCTCTTTTTTCTATGCTCTCTCAAGTGTGTATGCGTTTTTCAGTGAGCTATGTATACATTCTTATCTCTTAATGCTAGCTTATAAGTAAGAGCGAGATCACAATAATATTCTTATTCCTAACGGGGATATGATCTGCCACTATGGGCTTCATACCTAAAACTATGCTATTACATGGTACAGTGGGCCTTATGAGTGTTCATCCTACCACAACTCGGCCGTCCTGACTAGCTGATCCCCTGATCATGGTTTACATTGATTGCTTAGTTGTATGATGAATTCTTTTACCTTATTTATACATATTTACATACTATATTAATCTGTTATTATATTGTTATTATTGTTTAATTGTGTCTTCGTTTATTTTTCTTGTTGCCTATCCAATGCTTAATATTTTGGATGCTCCAGACACCTTGGTATGGGTTACGAGATATCTGAAAACCTTCTACGTCTTTTAACAAGAATCTGTCGTTTCTTAATACTTTAGATATCACATATGGGCCTTTACACTTTGGAATCAATTTTCTAGAGATGCCTGCTGTACTGTCGAAATTTTTTACCATCACATAATCTCCTTTTTTGTATTCTGATGGCTGTCTTGCGGTCTTGTCATAATGTGTTTTATTATACGCTTGAGCCTTTTTTTGATTATTCTCAACTTCGCTTCTAATTTTTGCCAAATCCCTATCTTCTTCAGTATTTTCTAATTCCTCTAGTTTTTCTCTTAATTCGTCTACTATTTTTCCTCTTTGCTCTAACCCAAAAAGAACTCTGCTTGGAGTTTGCTTGATGCTGCGGTGCTGTGTATTATTTAAGACGTGCTCAACTTTATCTATTACTGTATCCCAATATATGCCTTTCTCTGGCTGTACCAGTTTCGCTATCATTGGACCTAGGCTTCTATTGACTCTTTCAACCTGTCCGTTTGCTTGGGGTGAACCAGTCGCAATCTTCATATGCTTAACATCGAACTCTAAGATAAAGTCATCAAATTCCTTGGATGTAAAACAACTTCCCCTATCTGAAATGATGCATTTAGGCTTGCTGTATGCTCTAAAATAGTCCTTCAGGGCTGTAATGACTTCCTTTGTATTAGTGGTTTTTGTGGCGTATAAACGTACGAACTTCGTGAAACCATCGATGACAACAAAAATATGTTTTTTGGATCTGCCTGAGTCGACTGGGCCGTAATGATCGATATGTATTAGTTCAAACGGTTTGCTGCCCTTCGGAATGCAGTGTAGAAATCCTTCCTTGCCTGTCTTAGGGGAGAACGCAACACATTTTAAACAATTTTCTATATGGCTCAAACATTTGTCTTTGGCATTGGGAAACCAATAAGATTTAGAAATAACATCTAACATTTTGTCTCTACCTATGTGTCCGATCTCATTGTGATATTTATATAGAATATGATCTTCCATGTCTGTGGGAACATAAAATAAAAGTCTGCCGTCGTTACACTTTCTATAAATTATTCCGTTTCTCATTTCGAACAACTTATGTTCATTTTTTTCCAGTAGTTTCTTGATTTCTTGAACTTTTTGATCCTTGCCTTGGCAGATTACTAAATTGTCTTCAAACGTATTTGATTCCACTATCAAAATATTCGTGCACCTACTAAGAGCATCAACATGCTGCATCCTTTTACCTTCTCTATGTATGAGCTCATAATCGTAGTTCTGGAGCTCTAACGCCCATCTAGCTATTCGCGGATTAAGTTCAATCTTGTTAAGCGTCAAAGTAAGAGAATTACAATCAGTTATAATTTTAAAGCGTTTTCCGTACAAATATATTCTAAATCTTCGCAGTGCGTGAATAATTGCCATTGTTTCCAATTCGAAACTGTGATATTTTGCCTCAGCGACTGTTGTTCGCTTTGAAAAATAAAATATTGGGTGTAATTTTCCATCCTCTTTTTTTTGACATAACACCGCACCGAAACCAAGAGCGCTTGCATCACAGTGCAGTTCTATTTCGTCTTTGAAATTATAAATTGCTAAGACCGGTGCCTGCACCAGCTTTTCCTTAAGAGTTGAGAAACAGCTCATTTCCTTTTCTCCAAATTTGAATTTTTCATTTTTTCTCAAAAGGTCATATAAAGGTTTCGCTAATGTTGAAAAATCTTTTATAAATCTACGGAAGTATGAACATAAGCCCAGAAAACTTTGAACGGCTTGTATTTTGTCTGGAACTGGAAAATGCTGTATGGCCTCTATTCCTTTGTCATCAGCCTTAATGCCTTCACCATTTATAATGAATCCTAAATATTTAATATTTGTCTGAAAGAACTCACATTTATCCATTCGTAATTCCAATTTATTTTGAGCTAATCTGATGAACACTTCCTTTAAGGTTTCTAAATGCTCCTCCGAGTTCTTGCTGGCAATCATGATGTCGTCCATGTATACAATTACTTTGTTATCCCTTATCAGATCCTCGAAAATTTCGTTTACAAACCTTTGGAACACCGCCGATGCAGTTTTTAGGCCCATTGGCATTCTGAGAAATTCGAATTGCCCTAACGGTGTAACAAATGAGGTGTATTTAACTGATTCCTTATTAACGAATACATGAAAATAACCGTTTTTTAAATCAAGCTTCGAAAAAACTTTTTTGTTGACTAGCTTGTCTAAGAGGTCATCGATAAGCGGTATCGGATAATTGTCTTTAATTAACACTTTGTTCAGTTTTCTAAAGTCTATACATAGCCTTATGTCTCCTGTTTTCTTTTTGACTAAAACAATTGGTGAAGCATACTCTGATTTACTAGGTTGAATAATTCCCTCTTTTAAATAGTCATCTAATAGTTTTTGTAATTTTTCTTTTTCTGAGTAGGCAAGTCTTCTTGGGGCGCAGCTAAATGGTTTTGACGTTTCTAAACAAAGTTTTATTTCGCATTTGACTAAAGGCTCGGTAGGCTTATTAATGCTCAGGTAGTTGCGTTTAATAATCTCCTTTAACTGACTGTTTAAGGCTTGGTTATAGTTTTCGCCGCACATGAAGTTCATTTGCTCATCCTCTAAGTGATCAATGCTACAAATTTCTCTAACAGCTTCTTCATAACTGGGCACAACCGCAGCATAAAGTCCGGAATCCGTCGTGAAGTTGGCTAAAGGCATAACTGTTTCGATGATCGTTTTGCTACCTGCCTCGTTAACAGTTTGACTAACTATACTACTCGCTTCGTTGGCTGTTTTATTAACTGTCTTATTAACTGTTTCATTATCTATTTGACTAACTGTTTCATCAACCTCTTCGTTAACTGTCTCGCTAACTGTTTCACTAACTGTTTCACTAACTGTTTCACTAACTGTTTCACTAACAATATAACTGACTGTTTTACTGTTTGCTTTTCTATATTTTTTTCTATCGACTGGGTTGACCGTTATCCTTCCCAAGGCGTCTGGATCCAGTTTCAACTGGCACGCTTCCATGAAATTTCGCCCAAGAACTACATTATGACTCATAGACTCGTCTGGGACCACGTACAAATAAAAATAACATTTAATTTTTTCTTTTATAATGTAACATAAGATTTTTCCATGTATTGTCAGTTGGCTTTTATTCAGCCCGAAATAGGTTTCTGCAGCGGATTCTAAATTAATTTCCTTGGATACATTGCTTAATTTTGTAAATGATATTGGACTCCCTGTGTCTATGAGGCATTCTGTAATTAATGGGATTTTATAGCTATTCTGAAAAAAAATCTTGACAAGTCTTACATAATTGTTGATATTGGCGCTCTTGCGCTCCGCGCATTGTCCGACGAAGTGTCCAAATGCCCCACAGGCATAGCAGGATCCGGGCTCCCTCTTTGGCTTGAGACACTCCCTGGCGAAGTGCCCTTTGGAGTTGCAATTGGCACATCGTAAGTCCTTATTGGTTGCACCTCCTCCAGCAAGGCGCTTTGCTGAACCGCTCCCTGTTTTGTGCTTCGGCAGGCGGACTTCCGAGAAAGCCCGTAGAATTTGCATCGGCTCGGAGAAACACTGTATGCGCGCCTGGTTGCGCAACGCTGGTGCTGGGATTCCCTCAATGATGTTTTCCAGAAGCTCCTCTAGATCGATGTTGATGTCGTTGGCCAGCATCACCTTGTCCTCGAAGTAAACAGCAAATTTCTCATCCGGATGCCATTCGCGTTTTTGAAATGCATTCCTCAGTTCCCCTTTTGACATCTTGACCTCGAATGTCAAGATTAACTGTTCGCACAGCTGGTCGGTAGATTCTAGGATGCGTGTGGCGCTTGCGTGCAGCCAGCGCTGTGCGTCTCCTTTTAGTTTGGCAATTAGCAGCATGTGCATGCATCCGTCGTCCAAATTGTAAATTTTTCCGATGTTCTGAAACTGCGTGACCCAGTTGCGCGCACATAAGCTGCCGTCAAACTCCATCGTTACCTCTTTAGCCAAGGCAAGGGATGTTGCAGGAGATTCCAGAAGCTTGTTTACAATTCGACTCTGGTGCTGAACAACACTACCAGCGGTTTCTTTTCCAACACTGGTATGTCCCATATCGATGTTGTCGGCGGCGATAGTCACCTTGGTGCTGTTAACCTTGGCGTCGATGCTGTAAACATTGGCGTCGGTGCTGTTAGCGCATATGTTAACATTGTCGCGGTCTCCGTTGCTGTTGTTCTCGATGACGTCATTGATCTGGCGAGCTTGAGCAGACTTGCTCTTGTTTGCGTCGTCGATATCCGCTTGGATCCTCTGCAGCACAGCCATGTTTGCCTCTATCTCGTCCCGAAGCTTTTTTAGAGTGGCTCTCTCTGTATCCACCAACGATAGCTGATCCAGGTCGAGGTTCTCCAAAGATTCTGACAGCAATGACTGCTCGTCGAACGGGATCGCGCGCGTGTCTCCACCCTGTGGCTCCTTCTGCTTTGGCCAGGCTGCAGCTCCATCCAATTCCTCCACCTCTTCTGTTGCTGATCCGTTATTTGGCGGTGAATCGCCACGCGTTTCTGGGGAAATGGCCTGCAGACGCACTATTAATTCCGCTTTTGTGCCGGAAGTCTGGCGTCCCAGAGCTTCCAACCACTTCTTTAGTTGGGTCACTGAGAATTCACTCCATATAATGTCAGGCATAGTGGGTAATGACCACTTCTGATGTTGTGGACGCCGAAAAATGAATATACGCACTATATCTTTTAAATAATCTCACAATTCCTTTATTCA